>NW_028140079.1:0-35349 GCF_965202585.1 Thalia democratica | reverse complement strand
AAGAATTGAAAGAATTTTTGCTTTTTAAAATGGATCATCATGATGCTGCTGATTGCTTTCTCTAAAAGCTTCACCGGATCAAGAGGAATTTGGTAATTTTTGATGATTTTCATGACATTTGCTGTTTGGTATATTGTGTTGCTGTCGACTATATTTAAAAATGCTAGGAGGTAACTTTTTTGTCCATCTCTACTGATTTTATCATAATTTGGCTAAGTCCTGATAAAAGCAGCAGCTTCTCTTAAAACATATGACCTGAGGTTACTTTCAAACTCATTTGCTGAAACTGTGTCAAAGTTAGGATTTGCAAAGTACTTCTTGTAAGCTTCTATTATAGTCTCAATGATTTTATCGAATATCTTGTACTTTCGTGTTATAAAACTTTTCTTATTTAATTCCGGTTCATTAGTCTTTATATTTTCCAAGAGTGGCTGTAACAAATAAATAGCTTTTAATTTAGTCAATTTTATGAATAATGAATTTTAAATAGTTTTGTGAAGATTTGTACTAACCTCAAACACTGATTTAAATGTTTTCTGGTAATATTCTTGTGTAAGAACCATATGAACTCGATCAAGTATTTCATGACATTGTCCATCTAAGTAGTTATTGTAGTAATCACATTTAAAGCCCTTGTTAAAAACTTCTCTCCAAAATTCAGTTTGTCTTGGAAGATCAGGAAATTGTCTTTGGTAATGATGATTTTCACTAAAAAAAAATTAAGTAAAGGAAAAAAAAAGTTTTTTAAGTTTAAAAATAGAAAATCCATGGTATGAAAAAAAAAATCTAAAAATCAATTTTCTATAAATTGTTAGAATATCTAAACAAGAATAAAACTTTTCAACATGACAAGTTTCTATATATTATATACACAAATTTAGTCTTTACTATATGAGAATACAATAACTAATCCTATTATGTGTACTTAACTATCACTTCAGGTTTAACTACATTTTTTGACAAAGTTTATTATTTATATCAAAAACAAAAAATATCTTACTTTTCCTCTGCAGTTTGTATGTCATGATTCTCAATATTTGCAGATGAATTTGCTTCAGATGCATTTTGATCATTACTAGATGATAGTGGACTGTTATCACATTCATCAGATATTGTTTGCTTATGGTTAGTCTAAAAAATAATACTTAGACTTAATATTGTAACTTGTTTTAAACTAAACAATTTAAAGTTCTCAACTTGAATGTTTTTAAGGAGGTTTTTATCCAATATTTATTTTAACAGTTTGTAACTAATAAAACAATGTTTCACTCCTACACTTGCATATAGAAGATTTTCAATTGTTGTAAACAGGTCTTTTTCAAATAGTATTATACTTAGACTTACTAAATACAATAACACTAACGTTAATTAACATACAAAACAATAAACCTTAGTTGGTGATACTATGATCTTCATATCACATTCATTATTAGATAGTGATACTGAGTTCTTCATATCACATTCATCATTAGCTGATGATACTGAGTTCTTCATATCACATTCATCATTAGCTGGTGATACTGAGCTTTTCATATCACATTCATCATTAGCTTGTAATATTAAGCTCTTGGTAACACATTCATCATTAACAGGTGATACTGAGTTCGTCATATCACATTCATCAGTTTTTGTTTGCAGATGAATAGACTAAAAAGAAGGGTATTCATACATTTCTTTTGAAATAAAATTAAGTTAAAACTACTAAAACTTATAAATTTTTAGCATTTTTTTGTTTTAGATTTAGAAACTATATAACGTTGTACAACAAACTAACTTTATTATCTTCATCAGTTGGAACACTTTTGTTGTCCATTTTTAAACTATTACTTAACTTGTCAGACTGCTAGAAAAATATGTATAATAGATAAAATAATAATTAAAATAATATTTATAAAATTTTCCAGCTAAACTTCTTCATAACTGAAATTTTTAGATTCTATAAAACATTTTTTTTATAAAAAACTAAAACCTTTTATAAATAAACTGTCTGAAGGTTTTTTTATAAACAATGTTTTGACAGAAAGATTAGGAAATTGTTCAGTATATAAATTAATCTTATCCACGTAAACATGTGAATATTAAAAAGTATACATTAATTAGTTTTACAGAAACAGAAATATCAATATTAAAAAACAGAAAATTTTTTAACACAAACTTAGAAAATATGTATAATAGATAAAATAATAAATAAAATAATATTAATATTTTTATTCTTCAAAACATTTTTTTTCTGAAAAACTAAAACCTTTTTAAAATAAACTGAAACAAGAAAAAATGTTTATTAGGTTTACTGTATTCTACTTTCGCGTTAGTGTTAATAAATTTGTAAGTGTAAACATCACTACAACTTTTAATAGATATAAAATTCAGACGAAGTAAGTCTTATTTATTTTCAGTTATACTGATTTATTTGTTGTGTAATAGACTCAGATAAAATAACTGTTGTTCTGGCAGTCAGCAAACTGCACATATTTTAGCTAGGACTCGCAAAACGCTCTACTAGAATGAACTGCACGCGAGCAATTATTCAAAAAAAAAAAACTTGCCATCGACTTATACGAGGCTGTCTTAAATTATAGTTAGTCTTTCTAAATAATTCGGTCTACATTTTCTTTACTTTAACAAGCCCGTGAAAGAACTATTTAAAATCAATTAAACCCATAGAAAACATTTAAACTGCACTTGAAATTTTGCTAGATAAGAATCTGAAGGTGAATCAAAGTTTTTCAATAATAACTTCAAATTGCACCAAGTTAAACAGTCTTTTTTTTGAGCTTTACATAAGAAACATAATGAAACTTTATAAGCCGAAGTAACATTCATTTATTGCTAAGAAACTAAAACTTCATTGCTAAAAAATGCGAAAAAACAAGTTACATTACTTTTGACATAAGAAAATTGTCAAGCTACTATTAAGTTCTTCTATAAAATAAACGACTTCTAGTAACTTTAAATAAAAAAAATAATAGTAAATAAATCTTCAACACCAACAATTAAACTTTATCAGTTAAACAAAAAATGTCTAGTTTAAGTTAGTCATGATTTTATTTATAAAAGAACGAAAATAAATTATAAAATAATTGAAGTCCGAGCCTCCAATGTTAGTCTACTGGTTTTACATTGTCATCAGTTTCTGTTTAACACGTTTTATAATACTTTTTTTATTATGAAATTTTAACAAGTACAAAACAAATAAGTGATAACTAACCATACATAACTATTAACTATATAAGAAACTTAGAAAAAATATTTAAAGTTGTCTCTTAATTTTATTTAAAAATATTTTATTTACAACTGGTCAAAGTTATAATCAAAGGAAACAAAATTCGTCAAAACATTGGTTTTACTACTGAACAATTTTGGAATATTACTTTTTATTATGTTTGAAAACTTATTGTAAAATGAAGTTTTATGAAATAGTAATTAACTACAAAATAGTACTAAAAACTAAACATAGGGTAATAAAAGATAATAGAAGTAATAAAGGCTTCCATTAAAAAATAATTAACATAAAAAAAAATCAAGGCCTAAAAGTGTTAACCATAACAAATAAAATACATTAACAACAACCTTTAAATTGTTATCAGATTTGGATACTATAGAATAAATAAAAATTACTCAGACACTTTTAGTGATTTAACATTACAAATAATTTACATAAACTACAGCAATAAGCAAAACGTTTTAGGTTAAGATTAACTTTGAGCTCTCCAAATATTTTGAGTGAAATGTTAAGACTTTTACTAAATAAAAGCTACAATAACTAAAGTAAAATTCTTTTTCATAAGTAAAACTATTAAATTAGGTAAGTTTCTTTAACTTTATCTTTACAGAAAGTACCTTATAATTAAAAAAAAATTACTCAGGGTTGCCAATGGTTTTTTTTTAAGTTTTACAGATTTTTGAAAGTACAAGATTTTCAGTCTATCTTTGGTATAAAATTAAATTTAAGCTCTTAAATGGTATAAAAGAAATAAAATGATACTATAATGCTTCTTTAAATGTTTTTATACTTAAAAATCTATAACAATAAAAAGTTTTATCTATGGCAGTTATTTCGTACTCAGTCTAAGTTTTAATATTTTAAATGTAAACCTGTTTAAAATTCAAAGTTTTTAAAAAGTTTTTAAACTCCAGTTTTATTTTAGACTGGATAGTCAAACTCCATGTATTATAAGGTTATTTGGCAACACTGATTAATTTTTCGGCATCTTATTCTAATTAGTCAAAATAAAAAACCCTTAACTTGAAGATAATACATTAACAATTCGTTAGTAAACAATAATTTTTATATTATTAAATTATTTTTCAAACTCATGTTTTTTTAGTTATTCGTATTTACTATTGAAACAACGTTAATCTCTAAAAATAACTAAATTAATGGGTATTTAAAAAAAAGAATTCGAAGAAGCATTAACTGCAGCAGACTTTTATGACTAAATATTTATTTAAAACAAGTAACTTTAAATTAATCTATACACGTCATACAAAACAAAATCAAAATAACTGAAGTATTATGAACAACAAATTTTTAAATCTATTTAAATTAAATAATAAACTAACTTTTTCTGTTGTTCTTGTAACCAGCAGCTTTAACGAAACGTTTAGGCTTATTTGCTGATGATAAAATAATCTTATTTCGAAATTATTAGTAAACTTCTTTTTTATAATTTTCAAAAAGTCGGTAACTATAAGTAAAATAAAAACTATAGTTTAAAAGTAACAATTAATCAATTATACAAACAGATTTAATTCATAATTATTTTTTTTGTTTCGTTATTTTTTAAATTTATTGTTATTATCATTATTATTATTATTTAAATACTAAAAATTATTTTGGTTTTTGATCATTATGTTATAAAGAAAAAAATCAAAATTAGTTAAAAGTTATTCGGACAACTAGAACAATACTTTGAATCCATATTTAAAGATATATTAGTTTACAGATAATTTGCCAGATTAACTTAGAGCCATACTATAACTAGATCAATACATCTAGGTTGAAAAAAAAAACGTTTGTGTTAATTCGGTAAACATGTGCGTATCATTTAGTTCTGACAACCCTGGTACACAGTAAAGATGTTTATTTCAACACATGTTTTCTGTAAAATTTTTTATGGTAAATAGAGTTTTGTAGAATAGTTTTGTTAAATACATGATCCACTAAAAATTTTAAACTAGCAACTATAATTTACAAACATCATTCTAAAAATACAGTATACATAGTTTTTTACTTTTCTAAAAGTAAATTACAGAATTAATAAGACAGTTCTGTTAAATTACACGTCAAGTTTAATAATTTTATTTAAAAATTCTGACCTACAAATGATTTTTTCTGGTGAATGTATTTTGTCTGCTAACTGAATTAATTGCTTTTTTCTTTATTTTATTACAAAATACAATGAGTAATTTTTATTTAAACAGTGAACTTTAGGGAAGTGTTAAAACAGAAATGTAACTTTATCAGAATTTGCTTAACTTTAAAAGTTTAATTTTAATGGCTTAACTTTTAAGTATACTAGAAATAAATAACTTAATAATTTATGGTTACTACTTGTTTGTGGTTAATAGATTATTATATTATATAATATTTTGCTAAATACCTTTGTTATTTACTTTAAACCAAATAAAGTTTGATGATTCATAGTTTTATAGTAATATTAAAAGAATTCAAAGTTGTTGCAATACAATGTGATATACATAACTTGAAATGTAAAACTAATTACTGTGTAAATGAATAAAACAGTTTTTGTAATTTTATTTAATGCCTACTTTTTGTTTTTGTTATTCGTTTATTTGAATTAAGTCGTCGCACTAAGTTGATATAAGAAGTTTCAAAATATTTATGTTTTACAGTAAAATTTTGTATCAATTTGTTGTTTTTTACTTAGAAGGTTTTGATTACACAATCAATCAAAAAAGCTAAAATAATTTTTTCAAAGAGATTAATTATCCGAGCATAAAGCTTCTTAAAAACATATTACCAGATATAAATATTAACTTTAAACGAAAATAAAATACAACACATTTTTATTAAAAAAAAGCCAAACAATAAAAAGACTAAAGAGTTGATAAAACACTTTTATTTTAGCTTTTACCGGAAATGCTTTAAATTTAAAATTAGTATTTTTTTACTTTCTGTTTATAAAAAATTATATGCTTTACTTCAAAACAGCACAATAAAAATTATGAACTAATAATATTATTTTAATTGTTAGCTTCTTTAACTTTTGTTTTATATAGTTATACCTTTTGAAAGCCTTATAAATATTTTTTTTTGACCGAATTACGACTACTTTGTCTAATTAAAGTAATTAATTCCATACAAAAAAGCTCGTTGAATTGTTTAAAGCTTCATTTTTACAGTATTTTGAATAATAAAAATATTTATCTGTTATGAAAAACAAACATTTGTTATGATGTTTCTATTTTATTTAGGTCATTTAGCAACTTACACCTAAAAAGAACTAAAACAACTAAAAAGATGATAAATAAAAAAGAAAGCCATCAAATAAATCTGAATTTAACGTTAATTAATAAACTAAAATGAACAATTTTTTAAAACATTAATAAATGAACAAAAAAAAACTTTAGAATTTAACTCACACAAAAACACAATAAAAACAATACACAAATGCATTTAGAAACCAAAATGTCAGTAAAAACAAAAGCTTATTTTTTTAAAAATTATAAGGTTGTTGCTACACTGTTCAACTTAATCATTATTACCAGTCACCCTCTTCGAAATCGGAAAGACCATCATCTCTAACAATGTTTTGCGGGTGAACTATAATTTCTTGTTTCGGAAGAATTGAAAAGAATTTCTGCTTTTTGAAATGGACCATCATGATACTGCTGATTGCTTTCTCTAAAAGCTTCACCGGATCAAGAGGAATTTGGTAATTTTTGATAATTTTTTATGACATTTGCTGTTTGGTATATTGTGTTGCTGTCGACTATATTTAAAAATGCTAGCAGGTAACTTTTTTGCCCATCTCTAGTGATTTTATCATAATTTGGCTGAGTCCTGAGAAAAGCAGCAGCTTCTCTTAAAACATATGACTTGAGGTTACTTCCAAGCTCATTTGCTGAGACTGTGTCAAAGTTAGGATTTGCAAAGTACTTCTTGTAGGCTTCTATTATCGTCTCTACGATTTTATCGAATATCTTGTACTTTCGTGTTATAAAACTTTTCTTACTTAATTCCGGTTCATTAGTCTTTATATTTTCCAAGAGTGGCTGTAACAAATAAATAGCTTTTAATATAGTCAATTTTATGAATAATGAATTTTAAATAGTTTTATGAAGTTTTGTACTAACCTCAAACACTGATTTAAATGTTTTCTTATAATATTCTTGTGTAAGAAGCATATGAACTCGATCAAGTATTTCATGACATTGTCCATCTAAGTAGTTATTGTAATAATCACATTTAAATCCCTTGTGAAAAACTTCTTTCCAAAATTCAGTTTGTCTTGGAAGATCAGGAAATTGTCTTTGGTAATGATGATTTTCACTAAAAAAAATTAAGTAAAGGTAAAAAAAGTTTTTTAAGTTTTAAAATAGAAAATCCATAGTAAGAAAAAAAAAATTTCTAAAAATCATTTTTCTATATATTGATAGAATATCTAAACAGGATAAAACTATTTAACATGACAAGTTTCTATATATTATATATACAAATTTAGTCTTTACTACATGAGAATACAATAACTAATTCTATTATGTGTACTTAACTATCACTTCAAGTTTAACTACATTTTTTGACTAAGTTTATTATTTATATCCAAAACAAAAAATATCTTACTCTTCCTCTGCAGTTTGTCTGGCATGATTTTCCATATTTGCAGATGAATTTGCTTCAGATGCATTTTGATCATTACTAGATGATAGTGGACTGTTATCACATTCATCAGATATTGTTTGCTTATGGTTAGTCTAAAAAAATAGTGTTGATACTTAGACTTAATATTGTAACTTGTTTTAAACTAAACAATTTAAAGTTCTCAACTTGAATGTCTTTAAGGAGGTTTTTATCCAATATTTATTTTAACAGTTTGTAACTAATAAAACAATGTTTCACTCCTACACTTGCATATAGGAGATTTTCAATTGTTGTAAACAGGTCTTTTTCAAATAGTATTATACTTAGACTTACTAAATACAATAACACTTACATTAATCAACATACAAAATAATGAACCTTAGTTGGTGATACTGAACTCTTCATATCACACTCATCATTAGATAGTGATACTGAGTTTTTCATATCACATTCATCATTAGCTGGTGATACTGAGCTCTTGGTATTACGTTCATCATTAGTCGGTGATACTGAGCTGTTATTATCACATTTATAATTAGTTGGTGATACTGAGCTCTTCATATCACATTCATCATTAGATAGTGATACTGAGCTCTTCATATCACATTCATCATTAGCTTGTGATACTGAGCTGCTATTATCACATTCATCATTAACTGATAATACTGATCTCTTCATATCACATTCATCATTAGCTGGTGATACTGAGCTCTTCATATCATATTCATCAGTTTTTGTTTGCAGATGAATAGACTATAAAAAAGAAGAATATTTATACATTTTTTTGAAAATAAATTAAGTTATAACTACTAAAACTTATGAAATTTTAGCATTTTATTGTTTTAGATTTAGAAACTATATAACATTGTACAACAAACTAACTTTATAATCTTCATCAGTTGGAATATCTTTGTTGTCCATTTTTAAACTATTACTTAACTTGTCAGACTCTTAGAAAAATATGTATAATAGATAAAATAATAAATAAAATAATATTAATAAAATTTTCCAGCTAAACTTCTTCATAACTGAAGTTTTTAGATTCTTTTAGTTTTTAGAAAAAATTAAAACCTTTTTAAAATAAACTGTCAGATGGTATTTTTACAAAAAAATGTTTTGACAGAAAACTTAAGAAATTTCTCATTATATAAATCAATCTTATCCACGTAAACATGTGAAATATTACAAAATATACATTACTTAGTTTTACAGAAACAGAAATATTAATATTAAAAAACAGAAAAAACTTTTGAACTCCAACAAATATTGGATAAATAACTATAGTTTATAAAATCAGTTTAAAAATATTTTATTGTAAACTTTTAAACATTTTAGTATAAAACACTAATTAGTTTAACAATTTCCTTACTATTTTAGTTTCTCATATCTTTTGTTACCAATGATAAAAACATCAAAATTACAAATTTAATTTTTTTTAATTATTTTTTTAAAATATTAATAATTTATTCAGTGGAAAACAAAAGATAATATTTTGACATAAGCTGTATATAATTTTAAGTTACTAAAATACATGTTTCAAGAATAATTTATAAGTTGAATTACTACTTACAACAATCTAGAGCAAGGTAAAACTAAATTGTTTAATAATGTTTTTTTTTGATTTGAATTGGGTAAATATTACGTCTTTGTGTTGTCTACCAAGAATAATAATAAAAATACAAATTTTAATTATTAATTATGAACTTATTAGACAGCAATCAAAATTATAAAGTTTAAAAGCAAAATCAAGTATTGTACATAAAAATAGTTTGTAGATTGTTAATTAATAAAGTGATTACAAATAAGTACCAAAAAACAGCATATGAACAATATCAATATTGTTTACTAATTTGTTCAATTACTTATAACATAATAAAAATACTAAATGCTAAATCAAGCAATTAGTATGCTAAAGGCATTAATACTATGTAAAAAAGTCATGTATGTAAATTAATAGGTAACGATATGTTGCTAACTTAATAACTTTTAAAAACAATTAACAAGGTCTATCTTAAATATTTAGCACAGTGTGTTTTGAAGTAAACGTGTATTTTATTGTAAATAAATAAAAAAAAAACATTTTTTATTTCTCAACCAATATAAACAAAATCCTAACTATTTATATTTATATAGCTTATATCGATACAAAATTTGTTTGTTCCATTTAAAAACCGCACTTGAATTTTGTTTTCGAAGTATTAATATAATATTTTATTCAAAAAATGTCTGAAAAATTTATTTATTTTCTTTTTAAACAGGAATAACTTTATAACATTTGATAGTTTAATAACATCATATGTTTTGTACTTACTACAGGGTTTGCCACTTTTTGAAATATTAGCTATTCCGAGTGACCTGATCTGCCCACAGTCATCCTAAGTGTTTTTTTAAATTCTTATACTAAATAAATTTTGCCTCGGTGCAAACTTTATTACCTAACGTTCATTTTTCTTCTAAATAATTAAAAAGAATCTCAGTTGTGTATTCTGCATAAGATATTTTTAAAACTTTATAGAAATACTGTTTATTAGTCATAAATAATACTAGTTTGTCCTCTTTTTTTATTTACTAGATATATTTGATTATTTATTCAAAAGCTAAATCAATTAATTATTAATTATTATTTTTCTTTTTTTCTTTTTTTTAATTTTGACAGGAATAAATACATTATTTTTTTTGATTATTAACAATATATTTTTTATACTTAATACGGAGTTGCCTATCTTAAAAAAAAATACTCTGAGTGACCTAAAACTACCTCAATCATCTTGAGTTTCTTAAACGATCCTTAAAGAGATTTCGCCTCGGCGCAAAACTACTTTTATTTTATATTCATTTTTCTTCTAAATAATTAAAATTAATGTTGATGTATATTAGTAATGGATGCTAATTTAACTTTAAAGAAATACTGTTTTTTAAATAATAAAAAAAAAACAAGTCTTTTCAAGCGTATATAAATCATATATATTCGTATATAATCAATGGCAAGTTCTATCCAGTACACATAAACTTAAATTACTTTTTTTACACTAAAAAAGACTCCATTTTTCAACATGAAATCATGTTTTTTAATTGCTCACGAGAAAAAAAAAACAGCTTTTTATTTGTGTAAAATAGAAGTTTATAACCTTTTCTATAGCGTACATTTAATAAAACACACCAGTAATTTATATCTCCTGTTGAAAGTTTATTACTATGTAAATAAAATAATTACAACTAAATTTACACAGATAAAATCCGAATGTTAATAAGTACTTAATATATAAAAGACAACCTTAAAACTTCATTAAACTAACACCGTTTTTTATTTTGTTAGTTAATATCTCTGTAATATAAATCACAAAAAAATAGAAGTTATAAAGTGCTGCATATAATCAACTTTTAAATAATTACTACTGTTTGCAGTTTGGGCAACTTTAATTCACTTGAAACCACTTAAGAACGCAACCATAACAGAAAAAATGTTTACAATTGCAACTTAACTGAACTACTTTCATACCGACCTCAATACCATTGAAGCAGATTCCACATCTCTCACCTGAAATTGACTCGTCATCTAAATATGTAGGACGAGATGGACTATATCTTTGACTTCCTTGTGAATTAGTAGCACTAGTTGAGTCATATTCTGGACTTGTTTTATAATTACGTCGGCTATATTCTTTACTTCTTGGTGAATAAGTAGGACTAGATGGATCATATTCTAGTACTGTATGAGAATAAATAGTTTATATTTTGACCTTCTGGTAAATAAGTAGACCTATATGGTTCACATTTCTAGATTTCTTGGCAAATAATTAGGATTAGATTAACTGTATTCTAGACTTCTTGGTGTTAAGGTGGTACTAATTGCTCTATGTTCTGAATTTTGTTTTATCATCAAAGAACCGTCCTTTAAAATTAATTGTACTTATTTACAACGTTTAATAGTTAAACTTAGTAAAAATGTACCTAATTTTTATGTATTTAGTACTGCAATTTCGGTAAAATAAATACTTAAACCTATTTAAACCTATCATTTTAAACTTTAACTATTTAATAATAAAATTTGTCAAATGAACAATAAGGATCAACAATTAAGTTTCAGTTTACAATTTATTAACAGCTTTTCAAATTACTCGAAAATATTTCTATCTAATTTTATAGACATAATTGGTGTTTAAGTTACTTCGCAGAATTTAAAAAAATCTTTCATAATACTTTTTCTTTACTATAATAGTATAAATGGCAGTTAAAGTAAAATGACTTTTAAAAAAGCATATTATAGTTTACTTTTCTATCTAATTGAAATATAAAAAAATATTTTTTTAAAAAACTTACACTAGTTGATTTTTTTATTTCTACTTTTCACTTTTTGACAGGTGTCATTAAATTTTTCAAACCAGAACCCTCAGATTTGTTTTTTCTACAAGCAGTCCAAAAAATATTTACCAACGAATAAGACTACTTTATATTGAAGTACATTAGATACTACATAATTTCTTTTTTAATGATATGATATTATGACATGATATAAACTTTTCATAGTGTAAATAGAAATAGTTATTAGAAATGTTGTCTTAAAATTTGGGTTCAGAAATTTATAAACTAATTTTGCAATTAAGAGCAATCAATTAAATTTTTTTATAAATTTGTTTTACTTTATTAATAATCTTTTAAAATTTATTATAAAAACACATACTAGTGAGCCTTTTTGAGGATCTTTATCACCGGTAAACATTTTATTTTCCATTTTCAATATTTAATATTAGCAAAATGTCTGTGAAATAAATATGTAAAAAGAGCAGTTATATTGTATCTTTAAAATCATAGACAAAACCAAAAATCAAATATAGACTAGAATTAGACAGCATATCAGCGTAAATTATTGTTAATTTCGATTACGTCACCTTCATATATTTATAAGTTTCACGAGCGTTTTTGAATGGTTTCGTATAGCATGTATTATCCCTGAAATGAAAAAAAAAATTTTCACTGTAACCCACAATGTTGTGTAGGTTACATAAGATAGTTGCATGATTTTAATGCACTTTAAACCTAAACTTTGAATCAAAATAAATAATTAATAACAATATTAAACTAAGTATTGCTGATACTAAAAAATAATTAAGACAAATTATATAAAACTAGGCATGACAAGAATGAACAAAAGCATATTGTGTTAAAGAACCTAGCACATACACAAAAATAAAATAAAATTTTTACTTAATGATTTTTGTAATAAAAAAGTTTATATTTTAAAAACAAACAAGGTCTACAAGTAAACACAAAAACATTTCAAAAATTTGTATCAGTGTGTTACAATTAGTTTGATAGAAATAAAATTTAATATTTTTATAGCCTTATAGTTGCATCAGAAATTAGTTAATCAAGCAAAACACAAAAAAAGTAATAAAAATTCTAAATAAACATAATTAAACATAACATAAGATGAAACTTGCAACTGAAAATATTGAATTAAGTTTCACAATGTATTATACCGTCTAGTTTTTGGTATACGTACGGGGTCCTCTTTCGGACCTACTTATGCAAGTGTGTAGATAGGTAATTTGGAATCTTATATACTATCTGAATTTAATTCAAGGTGTAAGTACGTAAGATACGTAGACGATTGTTATCAAAGAGGAAGTTAGTTCTTCAATATTCAAAAAGTTAAATTACCTACATGAGGCTATCCAGTTCACCAAAGAAACTGTAGAATTAACATTTGAATATCGTTTTTGGATGTCTATATCAAAAAAAAAAGGATGACACATTTATCATAAATATGTTCAAAAAAACCTTCGGTAACAGGTCAAAATAATAATTTCCAATTTTATTGCAGCAAGAGGAGAACGGTTGGTTTAATTTAAAACCTTATTTCACAGAGCTAAAAAAATATGTTCTCCAGAATTTTTTAGTAAGAAATAAATTATATTTATAATGATCTTAACAATTTTATATGCCTGAAAAAGTCTGTTAATTCTTTTGTTGAAAGAATGTTTCATTTGTACATAAACATCTTATTAAAATCAACATACAAGCTTTTTTTAATTAATACTGCAATTAAATTATAAAATTTGAAAAATTATGGAAAGTAAAGATATAAAACTTGTATTAAAAATTTAAAATATGTTAGATTTTACAGCACTGTGTTGAATAATAAGTATAAAGTACACATTTGTCCGGTATTATAAAGCGTACATTATCAAAGTTTAAATCAGGGTTTCCAAAACATTAAAAAAAAAAGCCCCCTTTAACTAAATTTAAATAGGACAAGACTTCTCAAGAACTATCCTTAAACCTTTTTTTTTTCTTTCTATTACTACTCATTAATACCTAGTGGTAACTTTTAAATTACAACCTTTTAGTCTTTTTTTAACGACCTGTGGACCTCTAGATTACCTGATTTTTTCTGTGTTATCTAGTAAACGTTTTAAAACTATAACCAAAAACACCAAAAGATATTTTTTTTTATCTTTTTACACTTCTTCGATAACTCCAGAATATTGTATCTTAGATTCAATTTATGACCTCGTTGCCCTTTTTTTGGCCCCTTTGCTGCTCATGGCCCCCAAAATTTTGTTATGGAACCCAAAAGGGAAACTTTGCTCAGATTGAGAAACTCTGGTTTAAATACTTTATTTGAAAATGCTTTAAACTAAACTAAGTATTTTTTGTTTTTATAGACATAAAACTTGTTTACCTGCATATACAGTTTATAAATTTCATTTTCAATTAATAAACGAATTTGAAAAAAAGTTAAGCCTAGTCAAATAAATAGAAGCTAACTTTCGATTTGTTATCAGAGAAAACTTTTAGTGAAAAATGCAGAGTACTTTTTTTCTGTTATAACCGTACCAAGATTTAAAATAATACTTTACGTTTTATTTTACCTTAAATACTTCTAGACACTATATATTGTAATAAAATATAATATGAAGTTTTTAGTGTAAAAATAATTTTTCATTAATTCTATCAGACAAATCTGAAATAGCTAAAATCAATTTCATTTTACTTTTATTATATATCTATTTTTAAGTAAAGTCATTTTTTCTCAATTTTTTTATTAAACTATGACTTTTACTTTTTTCTAATTCATCTAAAATAAAAATTCAGTAACATCTTAATAAACATTGAGTGAGCAGGTACAAAACATTATTAAAGTAAAGAGTTGGATTCACTAGGTATCTGTCTATTAAATATAATTTACTTATGGTATGTTATGTAGTATAGATCTAAATTTAAGAATAAGATTAAAATTTAGAATTATAAGCTTAAAGTCTGTTTTCATCTTATTTTAAAAAGTTTGCCTTACAATTTCAAATTTTCTGACCAAATTGCTTTTCTGACAAAAGACTATATCTAAAAATACAGTATATCAATAGTAGTTCTAATTTAAGTTAGATGGATCACCATTTTTTATAAGAAAATTAAAAAGAACATTTATAGAACTTCAAATTCAAAATCAACTACAAAAAAGTTATTTTATTTAGTTTAAATTACTAACTAGGCATATACAAATTTCAAGTTAAATATTTAAAGTAAATTACATGACTTGGTCATACTAAATGTTTGTTGTTCGACGAAAAAAATCTCTCAAAATATTTGGTCAAAGGACCTGGTGTATAAAAAACTTTTGGTTATCTAATTGTACATCAAGAATACCTTTTAAAGTCATGTTCAGTCTAAAAAAACTAAAATTTTGATTTTCTTAATTATTAGAAATAAAAATATAACAAAAAGTTATATATTCAAACTTTTTATGTTATACGATAAAACTCATTCTTAATATTTTTTCATTTGTATGTTATTATAAAGTATTATAAATATTTTTTGTACACTTCTTATTTTAGTTATCAAACTTTTTAATAAATGATTGATACTGATTTGATGTTTTTCGTCTTCTAAAAAGTAGCTAGTTTTATTAAATTAATTTTAAAGTTATTAAGTTTCGAACAAAAGGCTAAAATTTGTTTTTTTAGGCATAAGTTTCTATTCTCAGTTGTTTATAGACTCTATTGTCAGCTTTCAGTTAGTTAAACAAAAAAAAAATATAGTAAGTCAGATTTTTTTTATGTAGTTGCTACAGCATGATACTTTAATATATGAACCATAACTATAACTGACTTAGTGTTTTTAACAATTTAAACAGCAAATATATTTAAAAAAACTATGATCATTTTTTCATTGTTTAAAGAGTACTTAAATCATTAGTTATTTTATCGGGCAAATATGTTTAGTTTTGCCTCATGACTATCTAAGTCGCTAGAACTAATCTATTATAAATTAGGCTTAACCAAAACTTCAACAATTAATTCCTTTCAAACATTTTTAATCAGTTTACCCTCAACAAACTCATTTTGTTTGTAAAACAGGCTTGCTCAAATATCGGATCGTTAAATTTTGGGTCCAGCGTTCAGTTTTTTAACTCCCCTGTCCAGTTGTTTTTCTTAAAACTGATTTTTTTTTTAAATTACCTAAAAATTAATTTTTAAAAACGAAATTTAACTCGTATTAACAATGTTAAAATATTTATAAATTTTATTATATCTGTACAATTTATCTTATTTCTGAAAAAAAAAATGTGACCGATAAAATCTACAGTAATTGTAAAAAGCTTAAGTTTGAAGGTGATAGGTTTTTATAGAAGTCGGTTTGTATTTAATATATGATAAGTAAGTTCTGTTTCTAAGAAAGTTATATTCACAATGTGCACCGGTGCATACCAAAAAATTGTAAAAGTTATCTTACTGTTCTATAGGTAAAATAAAAAAATACGTACGTTGTCTTTTTTCAATTTAAAACTTTTTATAACAACAATTAACAGTTCTTAATATTTTAATTATATACTGTTACACTCAAAAATGAATAAAGAATTGTTTTTTTTTAACAATAGTTAGTATACTTTTTCAGTCTGGAATAGTGTGAGATAAACTTCATTTCATAGTTATTTAGCTTTTGAAAAGGTCAAAGACAATTGCTCTACTGTAGACCTTTATATACTAGTTAATCTGAATACTTAAAACAATGATCTATTGATAACCTGCTACTAGCTTGGATTGAATTTAAATATTTATTAAAATCTAAAATACTTTGAAGATTTTTTTTTCTAGTTAATAAGTTTATTTATTTCAACAGTTTATTACAATCAAAACAATGTTTCACTCCTATACTTGCATATAGGAGATCCTCAGTTGTTGTAAATAGGTCTGAAAAAATTTTTTGAACAAAATAAATGGAAGTGAAACAAAAATAAAAACTAAAAACTAATGTTTTAAGAGCAAAAATAAATCTTAAATATACTAAATTTAAGTAAAAAATTTTTTTAGTTTATGTTACGCTTTTAAGAACTTAGTTGGTAAGATAGACAAAAAAAATATAGTACTATATACGTTAAAATAGTAAAACATGACTCACATTGAAGTTAGTTGCCAGAAAAAACAAATAGAATACTAAACACAACATTTGCAATTTCTGGCAACTAACTTCAATGTGAGTCATGTTTTACTATTTTAACGTATATAGTACTATATTTTTTTTGTCTATCTTACCAACAAAGTTCTTAAAAGCGTAACATAAACTAAAAAAATTTTTTACTTAAATTTAGTATATTTAAGATTTATTTTTGCTCTTAAAACATTAGTTTTTAGTTTTTATTTTTGTTTCACTTCCATTTATTTTGTTCAAAAAATTTTTTCAGACCTATTTACAACAACTGAGGATCTCCTATATGCAAGTATAGGAGTGAAACATTGTTTTGATTGTAATAAACTGTTGAAATAAATATTGGATATAAATCTCCTTAAAGACATTTAAGTCGAGAACTTTAAATTGTTTGATTTAAAACAAGTTACATTATTATACTGCTCTTCGAAAATTTCGAATTGAGCACTTTTATAAAGAAAACAATACTTAACAAATAAAATGGAAGATATACAGAAAGTAAATTTTAAGCATAGTTTAAAAGACATACCGATTTGTAACAAGAAAGAATACATCATAAAATTATATGATGCGACCTCTAAGTTTATAAACCGATTAAGATGGAAATTATTTTTTTACAACCATGAAGACAACAGCCCATATGAGAATAAAGAAGGAAATATATTTAAAAGCCGTAAATCAGCACCAGCCCACGACGACCTAAAAGCATTTGAAAATGACTTATTTAATTTAATAAAAAGTATAAAGTTCACCACGTACAAATCAAACTTCCAAAAAATGCTAAAACACGACTTAAATAATCTTCTACTCAAAAATAAAATAATACTTTTTGCCGACAAGACAAGAAATTTATACCAGACAACTCCAAAATACTATAGAAAGCTAATGACCAACAGTATAACTAAAACATACAAAATATCTGACGAAAACCTAATCAACCAAATAAACTCAGAATCACAATCTATTATACGTGAAAGAAAATACAAAAATAAAAAAATACCAAAGTTTACAGCTGCAGATGCTTTTATAACGGTTAAGGACCACAAAAAACACTTTCCCTTTAACACTGAGTGTAGAGTTTTAAACCCAGGAAAAAATGAGTTGGGCCGCATTAGTAAGATCATCCTAGAAAAAGCAGTCAGAAGTATAAGAACAAAAACACCTCTAATACAATGGAAAAACTCGCACGATGTAATCACATGGTTTGAAAATATTGAACAGAAAAATAAAAAATGCTTCATAGCATTTGACATTGTAAATTTCTACCCTAGTATTAAACATCACCACTTAATGAAAGCCATAACATTTGCAAAACAGTATACAGATATAGAAAATAAGGACATTGAATTAATTGTACATACGTGCAAAACAATTTTAACTTATGATAATAAAACTTGGATCAAAAATGATGAAAATGCGTTATTTGATGTACCGATGGGCTCTTTTTTCGGCGCTGAGCTCTGCGACCTTGTGGGACTGTACGTCCTAAACTGCCTTAAATCTATTTATAACGCCAACGAAATTGGCTTATACAGAGACGACGGCCTCGCAGTTATAGAACGGAAAAGCAACCAGTCACTAGAAAATATTAAAAAGAAAACAATTAAATTATTTAATGATATTGGCTTCAAAATAACTATCGACGTTGGCACAACCGTATGTAATTTCTTAGATACAACTTTAAACCTGACTAACAATATTTATAAACCATACCGCAAAGAAAATTCAGAAGTAAGATATATAAATAACAAATCAAATCACCCTAAAGTTATAAAAAGAAACCTCCCAGCGATGATTGAGAGGAGAATTAATAAACTTTCCAAAAATTAACAAATATTTAACAACCACGTAGCAACATACCAAAATGCTTTAAACAATGCTAACTTTAAACATAAGCTAAAATATACAGAAAATGTAAAGACCCAAACTAAAAAGAAAACAAACCGATCAAGGAAAATCATTTACTTTAACCCCCCGTTCTGCCAATCCGTAAAAACTAACATCGGCAAAGCATTTTTCGAGATAACTAATAAACACTGCAAGCAAAACGAAACATTAAATAAAATATTAAACAGAAATAACTGTAAACTATCATACAGCTGTATGAGCAATATTAAGGTAATAATACAAAAACATAACAAGAAAACTCTAAATAAAACCAACAAAACCGAAGAACAAAACGTCACCACCAATAACCCATCCTGCAACTGCCGATCAAAAAACTCATGCCCCTTGGATAACAATTGTTTAATAAAAAATGTAATTTACAAAGCTACGATAACATCTCCGAAGGAAATAAAACATTATATCGGGTCGACCGGAAACACTTTTAAAAATAGATGGTACAACCACAACAACAGTTTCAAAAATTATAAAGATAACGGGACCGAACTAGCAAAATACATTTGGCATTTGAAATATAAAAAAATCACCTACGACATAAAATGGAGCATCCTTCACCACATTGGGGAAATTAAAAGCATACATAGCATCTGCAAAACCTGTATTTTAGAAAAAATAGAGATAGCCAATGCTAAGAAAAAAGTCAACTTAAATAAGAGGTACGAACTATTTGCAAACTGTCCACATTTCCAAAAGCTCTGCTTTAAAACTTAAACTAGCACCCGCTGATTAGTAAGTTAAATTATTTGTAATTGTAAAGAGTTTTTATCGCCCATGTAAAAATTGTTTCCTTTTTTATTTACACCAAAGCACGATACCAAATTAAAACTTTTGATTACACAATCTTTATTCAATAAGGCAATTTAACAAAAATTTTCTAACTTTGTAACTAAAGTATATTAATCCAAATTGTGCGCCAATATAGTTACGTCATAAACCTAACTTTGAAATTTTTATCTTTAAGTTTAAACAGTCAATTTATAGCATTATCAATTGCAAATGTTGTGTTTAGTATTCTATTTGTTTTTTCTGGCAACTAACTTCAATGTGAGTCATGTTTTACTATTTTAACGTATATAGTACTATATTTTTTTTGTCTATCTTACCAACAAAGTTCTTAAAAGCGTAACATAAATTAAAAAATTTTTTTACTTAAATTTAGTATATTTAAGATTTATTTTTGCTCTTAAAACATTAGTTTTTAGTTTTTATTTTTGTTTCACTTCCATTTATTTTGTTCAAAAAATTTTTTCAGACCTATTTACAACAACTGAGGATCTCCTATATGCAAGTATAGGAGTGAAACATTGTTTTGATTGTAATAAACTGTTGAAATAAATATTGGATATAAATCTCCTTAAAGACATTTAAGTCGAGAACTTTAAATTGTTTGATTTAAAACAAGTTACATTATTAATAAGTTTATATGTAAAACACTAAGTTAGTCCAAATACGTTTCAATCAATTTATTGAAATTAATATCACAAAAGTTTGCTTCTTATGGTTTATTTTTTGAGAATAGTTTCCAGTCGGATCTGGATCTTTATTTATAAATAGTATTTAGCCGGATCCGAATAATACTTGTAAATTAAGATCGAAATCTAAACAAATTCCCTGTATTATTTGATCTCGAAATGCTCCAGCCCGTCACTGACTAAATTGTTCGGATCCGGCCGGTAGATTACTTACTTTGCCCACCCTACCTTAGACAAAAGTTTAAGAGCGCTTTTTATATATAATAAGTAATATATTTAAACGATTGCTTTAAAAAGTATTTCAAACTTGTTACTTTATGAAAAAGCAAGGATTTTTGAAAAAATAAACTACTCTATTTATATTTAAATTAAAAACAATACTCTATTTGTGAAAAATATTTGTGAAAAAAAAAGAAAATTTTGTAAAAAAAATTAGTAACACAAAAGTTTTAAAATCCAATTTATCACAATTACTCGTCTAACAACCAAAGATAAAATGTACTTAGATGTTTTTATCAAAATAAAAGAAGCACGACGTACAATATAACATAACAATAAGTATATAATATTATTTTAGAATTGAAAATTATTCCTTAAGATTAATAATATTTTTAATGTCCTGATTTTATACGATCACAAGTTTAATATTCAACAATACTTCGTACCACTTATTTTTTTATAATAGGTGTAATAAGAAAGCAACAAATATTTTATGAAATGTACAAAATTCAAGTTTTAATTTAAAAAATTCACAAGTTCTACAACAATCCAACACCAGATTAATATATATAACTATGTTAAAAAATATTTTAGGAATCAAATAATGTCTTACAATCGCAAAATGATTGAGATACGGCAAATGAACGAAAGCAATATCATTGCAGAGATAAATGCATGGTCGATAGCAATTGTTTATTATTAAATGTAATCTATACAGATCCGGCAATAACATCGGAGAAAAGTAAGTAGTATGTTAGGTCATCAAGTTTATCGTTTAAAAGTAGGTAAACACGGCATAGATTATCTTTGAACAACAATAAAAACAGACTAGAACTACGCTTTCAAAATATTTTTGGGATTTGACAGATAGAAATGTAGATTTTAGCAATAACTGGTAAATTTCAGCACGAAAAAAATGTATTTTTACATAGCTGCAATGTGGAAAATCTCTAGATCTCTGATAGATATCTAAACTAAAATTAACCTTTAAATAAAATAATTGTACTTTTAGAAATTGTAAACTTTTTTTAGATTATATTTTAAATAATTTTTAACGTTTATGCAAACTTAGTGTGTCTAATATCGTTTAATGATTCAGCTACTGACGTTGCAATCCTAGAATATTTTAGATTAATTTTATGTACATCTGTTCATGCTATTGATATTATTTAAGATACTATTGAAATAAAATAACAGAAAATCAGTTCTACTTAAGAGAATAGTGAATATATAATTATTAAATTTTAAATCCTATCTTCAAATAAATTGAAAAAAAAACCCTCAATTTGGCTCTGTTAAAATTTAGTTTATCTAATCACATTATAGATTTATATTTATTTATATATATACTCATATGATAAATAGGACGAAGAATCTTGAAAACTGTAAAAAATGTAGACAACCACAGTTCAATTGTAAAAAAAACAAGTGTTATAATTCAGAGGCGACGTTAATTGTTTTACTTTATTTTATTTAAAGTGAAACGAGTCTAAAAAACGCGCAAAAATCTAAGTCACACTATGATTATCCATAAATTTATCAATCTTCAACCCATTGAGTGAAAATGATACGATATGATTTTTGCTAATGGTGTTCTGTCTAGTAAATTCTGTCTTCATAATGCATCGAAGTTTCTTTTTATTTATGTTTATTGTTATTTCTCTGGTGGTGATTTTTCTTGTAAGGATGGTGTCTAGTGTTATTTTGGGGTTGTTTCGTCGCCTGTGAATAAGTTATAATGAAATTTACAATGTTTAACAAAAATAAATTGTAAATAACAATAGTAGCATGAGAAATTAGCACGCTAACTTCAGACTTTTTTAAAATACTTTTTCTTATGTTTGTTAAGGGATGATTTCTATTGATGTTTTTTTTTGCAGTCTAAAAATCTTATAAAATAATTTATTAAATATAATTAGCTTTATTTTTTTCAATGAATTTTAAAAACTTATTAAGGACAAGAAAAAGTTGTCCTAGAAAACCTTAATATAGGTTTATTTAACATAAAAACCTTTATAAATAAATCAGTTAATAGCTTAAGTTTTAATCAGCATAAAATTCATAATAATGAACAACATAAAATAGTACAAAACAATTATATAACATTATGAAACAACTTTCAACCTTTAGTTTTTGGTGATTATGTTTCAAATTTTCGGGGTTGTGCTTCTTTAAAGTTTCCAAACATTTCAATGATCTGGAACGCAAAGGTTGTGTCCAGAAAAAGTCATGGTTTAAGGCTTCCTCTGCAGTTAATCGCTGTTAAAAATTATTTTTAACTATTTGTTTTTATTTTTCTTTTTTAAACTGTTTTTAAAAACTTAGATTAAGTCGTTAGTTGTCGCTTTCGGTTAAGTTTTGTAGATATTTTTGAATTTTAATTAAATTTTTACTGAATTCCTTTTTTTCTCATAAAGACAATTAAGTGTCTGTTGTACTTTATTAGTATATAGATTACATATATTTTAGTTTGTTGAACGACAAAAAAAAAGCTGTTAAAATGTTTTGTTTTATAATTTTGTGCCCGAAAAAACTCTTCGGTTGTAGAGAAGCACAAAACTTCGAGACGTTTTAATGTCTTTTTTAGGAGAGACTTGTTGAGTAGATTAATACCTTAAGCTTTATTAAATTCAATTTTAAACTTACAGCTGATTCAGTATTTATCATTGCTGTCAATGAGTTCAATGCGTTAGAATATTAATATTTACTTCTAAAGTTAAATGGCATGCTAATAAAATTCGACATATTTTTTGACTTTTAAGTTAAAAGGAAGATGCCTGTGTTTTATAAATTAAAAATATAAAAATCGATTTTTTATAAAGTGAAAATGATTAACTTGTATAAATTTTGAACTGATACTATTAAGTTCTAGAAATAATGAAAACTATATGAAAGCAACATTTTTAAGTTTTAAAAACAATATAGAATTTAAATTATATAATAGAATAATTGTTTAAATAAGTTATTCGTATTTGTAAAAAAAACAGTTAGTTTTCTCAACTTGACTTCAAGGATAAAATTAAAAATTTAATGATTTAGAGAAATGTTTCGTACTATAGGAATTTTTAGTTATAACTGCTTTTGAAAATAAATTGTTCTAGTGTTTTACAAATACAAAATCCACATAAATTTCTAATTTTTTTCAAATAAATATACTCTTTGACTTTTTATATGTTTCCATTAGGCTATAAAAGCATGTTTTTAGTTTCATAAAATACTTGTTTTATATGTATGATTAATTGTTCACCTTTTTAGGGTCCAAACACAAAAGTTTGTCAATTAAATCCAATCCGTTTGTATCGTGTACCTTTTCCAGTTTTAGTGTAAGCATCCTTTTTCTTTGTTTAAAATTATCAAATAATTAAAAAAGTATATAAAATTTAAAAAAATATAAATTAAAAAAAATTTAATTAGTTTTGTTAAAACTCTTCAGTCGTTTTTTATGCTAAAAGTAAAAACAAAACATAATATAACTGCATATGATTTTTTAAGAGACAAAATAACAATTCATGCTGTAGTTTACAATTAAGATTACTGTTTTTAACACTTGTTCAAAAAAACCAACGCTACTAATAATTTTGGTCAACGAATCTGGTATATGAAAGGAACTTTATTATTATCATTTACAATGTAAGTTTATGAAAGTTCTAACTTATTATTAAAACATATTTGTCAAAAATTTACTCGTTAATAAAACTGGCAGTTCTTTGGTTTCTTATCATTGAAAAATGTAACGTTTATAAAACTATAATTTTTCCGACCAATATTTTAAAAATTGTTCTAAAATTAACTTTTTTTTTTTTATGATTGTTAGTATATTCAAAAAATGCTGTAAATTTTAAGAAAACTAATAAATGTACTTAACACTTAACTGCTCATTATGTTTTTGTTAACATTTTTAATAGTCATTTTTAAATGTTATAATTATTAAAATTTAAATAAATTTTTTTATCTTGTAATTACTTACTTATTGTGATGGTTTTTATGATTTATAATATAACTTTGATAATGTTGTAATTTTTCAACATCAGGCCAAACATCAGGAGTAATTGATCCGCAAAAGTCGTTTATCAAATTAAGTTGATTTCTTTCATCTTTACCCTGAGAAGATAAATAATAATATAAAAATAAGCTATAAAATTTAATGTTATAAATAAGCTAAGTTTTATCATTTCGTAAATTAATGTCAAATATTTAATTATCAAAACATATAATTTATTAATCAAGCAAAATTATAATGCAATCAACATTTTATCGATACTAATGTTTAGTAGGTTAAATCCACCGTTAATCAGTATATAGTTAATATAGTCAATATATCTTACTTTATTTAGTAGTCAGTAGACTAGGGTTTTTTACAAAGAGCCATATGGGTACCATTGGAGTTACAAGCAGAAAAAGGCATCAAGGATGCAAAATTCTATATTTTTAAACTTTCACTAAATACTCTGGATATTAATAAAAAGAGAAAAAAAAAACTAGTTTTAGGCGTATTTAAGGTAAGTTTTAAATTTTATACTACTTATGAAAAAAAGGGGACTATATACTGTAAATGGTTAAGGGTAGTTTTAAGAGAAATCTTGTCACGAAGTGATATAATTTATTTTTTCTTTCGAGGGGAAAAACACTGCAGTTGACTTTGTATTATTAACATAAAATTACTAATTATAATAAATATTTAAGAAATCAAACACGAACCGGCATTAAAACTTTTCCTGTCCACAATTCACACAAAATACATCCGACAGCCCACATGTCAACTGGTGGTCCGTAGTTTCTTTCACCTGAAATTTAAACAAATAATATAAAAACTATTAAACATACTAATTATACCCCTAAATATAATAACAAAAATAAAAATAAAATATAACTACATCTGGTACCCCAAAAACTAATTGGTGGTTTGTAGTTTCTTTTACTAAAAAAAAAAATAATTAAATTTATTATATAATATAAAACGACGGTTCCCCAAATATCATTTGTTGGTCCATTTTTTTTTATTAAATATTAATACATAATAGTCTTTCAAAAAGATTTAAATAAAATAGACTTTTTTTTTTTCAGAAAATCAAATTTAAAACTACAAAACAAATATATGATAAATATAACTTTAAATATAACTTAATTTTGTTTGCCTTAAAAACAATTATATCAGTTGGCAGTCAATAGTTTCTTCTGCTTAAGAAAAGTTGTGAATGCAATGTACAAACGTTTTAAAAAATATAAATTCAATAACTTTTTTTGTTGTGTAAAAGTTTTTTCATAAAACATTAACACAATCGATGAAAAAGTTTTAAGTTAATTTTTTGTAATATATACGTGATATGAATACAAATAAACGAATTGTGTAGTTTTCAAACAAATGAATGAATATTAAAATAAACACGAAAAGTTTGTATAGTCTAAATAAACTAATAATTTATCTAACCTAGCAGTAATTCAGGAGCTCTGTACCATAGTGTTACCACTTTTTTTGAATACCTGTTCTCTTCACCTTCTTTGCAAACTGTGAACGGTCTGAAATAAACATTATTTTTATGCATTGTAGTTGTATTGATTTATCTTATTAAATATGTTTTATAACGTTTGTTTATCTACTTGACTCTGACTCTTATTTATCTGTAAACGCTTTAAATCAAACAAAGTTTGTTAATAAAAGAATTTAGAGTTTATGCTTTATATGTTTTTTATTTAATTGTTTCTATTGATATTTTCTATGTCTTTAAGTTTTCTATTACTGATTATATTATTTTAACAATTTTTTAGCTCGTTTTTTCACCTTTGTGAACTGTTAACATAAAAATATAACTTATTAACAATTTAGGTTTTTTTGTCAAATCCTACTTGAAACGAATCTGTTTTTAGACAAAATGCAGCATAATAGACAACTAGATTATAAAAATAAAAGTCGGTTTTTTATCTTTTTTATAAATATAGATAAGTTGAGGTAAATGTTTTTAGTTTAACAATTTTACCTGGACTTTAGTCTGAATATTACTGTTTTTAGAGTTATTTTAAGATTTTTGAGTAACATTTAGTGTTTAAAAAGTTTTAATTAAACTACTTTTTGTAATGTTGCCAAATTACTTATAATTATTATTTAAATATATTTGCTTATACAATTAAAAATATAGTTTTTAGTTAGGTTTAAAATTGTATTTATTCAAAAGATGTTAACTACATTAATCAAAGTATACATCTAAGTATACTAAACAATAATTTAATTTGATCATTACATCAATGTTTGTAATTGAATAATTTGAGTCGTCCTAAATAAATTAAAAACAATTTATAAGTATAAAAAACACAATTAAATTAATTTCTATTTTTTAAGCTATAAAAATTTAAAGTCATAATAACAAGGTAAGGAACAAAATAATATTATTTTTAAACTTTACAATTAAAATTTTAAATATTTTAAAATGGGTTTTAAAAAACCTTGAGTTTTTATTGGAAATTCATACTAGCCCTAGTTAGGCAATGTTTAGCAACTTAATGTCATAATTAGTCAGCATTTTATAGGAGAGACTCATTATGAAGGTCATCTTTAAATAGGTTTTTTTTTTAAGTTATGAAGTTTTTAAAGATTTATATACACTACTATTGTAAAAAAGTACAGTAAAACAATTCCAATTCTGACAACTTGTACATAAATAAACTTCATTATACTATCTTTTTTCATAGCTGTAGCTTTTTAGAATTAAGAGTGAATCATTAATAGTCAAAAAATTATCTAAAATAGATCTTTATAGGGTAAATTAGATTTAAATCATTAACCTGGCAAGTCCAAAATCAGCAATTTTCAAAGTCCCATCTTTAGTGATTAAAATATTACCAGATTTAATATCTCGATGAATAACGAATTTTTTATGCATGTAAAATAATCCATCTAATAGTTGGAACGATATCTGTTGAGTTATGAATATTTTATTTATATTATTTATTGTATGTGTTGTTGTAAAATATTAAAAGGAATTACATTTAGATAGTTAATACATTGAATGTTAGATGTAATTGATTAATTTTTATTTTAACTGTTGTGCACATCAAAGTAAAGGTGCATGTTTAACAAAAAATTCAATAAAATTAAAAATAAAGCAACTTAATTATTTCAAAATAAACCTAACTTTTTTAATTAAACAAAAATTAACTTATTCAAATAACAAAAAAACCTTTTAAGTTTTTTAAAGTGAAGATATATACATTAAAACTAACTTAACCTTTAATTGCGCCAAGGAAAAGTCTTATAAATATAAAAAAATATTCTTTAATTTTATTGATAAAAAACTATACCTACAATCGAACAAACCTGTTTTATTTCACCCAGTGAAAACTCTATACATTTATTGCTGATAAGTTTTGCCAAATCGAATTCGCAAAATTCCAACACTAAAGAAACGCTTCTTTGTCTGTAAGTGTATGTATGTATTCAAAAATTTATATATAATTTTATGGTAATGTATACACGAGAATCTACTGAGTATATCTATAAATTACTTAAAAATGTTTATAATAATAAAAAAATTGTTTCGAGTCACTAAAAAATATGACAAAACGTTTAAACTACTTAAAACAGTTAAAATGTTTTGAGGTAAAGTTTTAGCATAGCAATTACTTAAGTTTCTAACTATGATAATAAGAATAATATTTGTTTTTTTTGTCGTGTACCTCAAAAATTATTTTTATTTTAAAGACTACTAAATGACATAATATTATTAATTTAAAAACATTAACTTAATGAAATAGATCTAGTTATATAAGAAAAGTTTAGTTTTTTTTTTTTAAATAAATGTTTGTTTAAAAAATTTAACAAACATATTAGTTAGTATAGATTTTGGTCAAAATATTTTTTTAACAACTAAAAATATTTATTGTTTCACGAGGTCAAATATAACAATATAAACATACTTGTTCAAATTAGTAGGTGCAGATCTACAAACTTCAATTAACTTGACAATATTTTCATGATTAAGCGCTTGCAATATTTTTATCTCTCTCAGAGCAGTTTGTGGAAACTGGTAAATAAATACTAATTAGAACACATTATTGTACTCATTCATACCAAAAACTTTAATGATTGACTATATTTAGATAGATATACACTTTTGCAATTTTTTGACCGCTCGTAGAGCAGTCTAAAATGTTTAACACTACAAATATAATAATGATTATATTTTATAATAGTAAAAACGTTATAGGATATTCACTGAGTTAGATAAACTCAGGGAGAATTTTGATTTTTTCAAAGAAGTTATTGGAAACTTATAAAATGACTGAATATTGAAATAAACTTTTAATAAACATTTTATTTCTAATAAAAATCAATAGAACACAAATCTGTTTTTTTTTGTTAAACATAAAAACTAACTAAATAAAAGCTTCGGTAAAACTGTTTTTAGTCAAAAAATTATTTAATAAGTTATTCAGTGAAATCTAATTTATAGAAATATATAAAAGTCAACTTTTATTTAAAAAAAGAGTTTTAACAGAACAGTTCTGGTTTGTTTTTAGTTTTAAGTTGATAAAAAAAGTACTTTCGAATCAATTTAAATAAGTTGGACTATTTAATTATAACAATACTAACCCCTACTTTTCCATTTTCCTTACAAACTGTTTTCAGTGCAACTATTTGTCCTGTCTCTTTGGATGTTGCCTTGAAGACTTCTCTGTATAGTTTAAGAATTAAGTTTAGTACACTACAACAATATGTCACTAACATTTTATAAGTATAACAATTGCTTTAAATATAATCTAGCAGGAAGTGCTATTTTTGAATTTATAAACGGCCACATACAAATTTTAATAAAAGAACTCATTCTGGTAGATTTATATTTTAACCCCAATATTATAATTATTCAATTAATTAAATATGATATAAATGCATTCTTACTAACCCAAAAGCTCCTTGTCCAACCTTTTCCAATTTCTTGTATTTTTCAGTCAGCATTTTTATTTATTATTTAATAAAATCTGTAGGTATTTGAATATTAATAAATAAGGAGCTAAGTGTGCTTCAAAACTGTTTAAATTTAAATGTCAACAAAATTAGTTCTAAAAACATTATTTAAGAATGCAAACATACATTTTATGCAGACTGGCAATTTGCTTTATTAATTAAAAAAAGGTAGTAAATGTTAAAATTAGTATTAATGCAAACCAGATAAAGCTGAAATTATATAATGCAGCAAAACTTTTTTTTTCACCATAGAATAATCTTTATTTATAATGAATAGTTTGTATATAGTTTATACAAGTTTTTATTGTGTATTTATTTTTATTTAAACTTCTGAGTAAGTACTTTAAAATATAGCAATAAATATATTTATCTACAAATCAAAACTACATTGCAAAAGGAATATTTACTAACAAAAATTATATCGAGTAGTATTCGTTAGAATTACAAACTTTAAACGCAACTCAATAGTAGATACTAAATAAAAAATGCGTAACTAGAAAGCATGAAAGTAGAGTAACACAATTTCAAATAAACTAAGCGGTCAGTTTTTGTTTACTAATATACTAAAAGGCCAGTCAGAGCTGAAAATAAGTTAAGTCAGAAACTCTTTAATTTTTTTTTTCTTTATTTATTATTAATTTATTCTTACCCTGACCAAGGGTTTCCCAAACTATGGCCCCTTTCTAATAGCCCCTTTCAAATAAATTCAAAAGACATTAGTCCCCATCCGATTCGGATTCTCAAAATGATACTGTCAACAAATTATGCTTTTAAATATGGTTTTCGTAAGTGTTAACAAATCATTAGTGGAATCCGACCGAGGAATATGAAACATGCCTTGCTAAACCAAGTTTTGAACGTATACTAGAAAAGACTAGAAATTAAATAAAAAGCACAAAAGGTCTTTAACTAATATATGGTTGTATAAAACTTCATAAGTTATAAATTGTCACAAAAATCTACATTTTATCAAAAAGATAAACGTAAACAAGTATTTTTATGTTAAAAAATCGAAATGCTTCAGCCTATCTGTTACTAAAGTTTTCCACATATTGCCCGCCGACTATAAACGTTTCCTACTATTATCGATACAATTATTCAACAAACTACTAGGCGGATAGTTTTTTGTTGTTGACTATCTTTTTTTTTAATAAAAAAGATAGAAAAAGACACAATATTAGCATTTAAAAAAAAATTAATCCGTCAAGCTGAATTTCCTGGTCATCTGTGATCAACTGTTTACTTTTCTCTGCGCTGGTATGATGATTCTCTTTCCGTATCCTAAATGTTAGGTGTTAAAATCATTGTACTCTGAAGAATAAAACGTTTAAAAGTATTTAAAATATTTTTCTTAGTTATTAGTTTTAATTATTAAACTTAAAAAAAAAAGTAAGTTCTATAAACATGTTTAACATATATTTTTTAACTTATACTTATATCAGACTGATATTTCTAACAAAAGTAAATATAAAGAGAGTATTTAAAGTAAAAAACTTAAACCTAACATTATCAATTAAGATTAATTAACTGAAATATTTCCGATAAAACTAAATTAATGCAAAGAATTAAAAACTCAATTTACTTCAAACAAAATTATTAAATTTTCAACACTAGTCTTAAGTTTAAAAAAGTCTTAATTAGGTATATGCAAGGAGTATTTCTTACGCACAACAGGTCTCAACAAAAATATTTTCGCTGATAAAGTTAATACTAAATTTATTTGCCTTTGTGTAAAAAACTAAATTTAATATTAAAATCTAAATTAGTAAGAATTTCTATAAGTTTTCCTACCTAGCTTGAGTTTAAATAAGTATTTATAATATTTTTTACTGCCTTAATTTTGAGTTAATTCAGTTATGGAATAGGTTTAGTTATCAATAAATAAATTATATTTAAATTATCATTTATTTTTTAGAAGTGTGTAGTGTAAGTAAAAAACTAAGAACTTAAAAATTTTATAATAATATTTTTCATTAAAATAAGCATTAGATAATTATTTTAGATATAATTTTGCAAATCTACAGGACATTTAAATTTACTCCAATTTTCATTTTTATTTATTTTCAATTAAAAATAATTATGATTTTTTCAAATCAAACTTCAAAATTACTAAAAAACCTTTTTCTAAACTTTGTAATTTAGTTTTCATATTACAAATCCATCTGATTAAATAGTATTAAAATCAATAATGAGATTTACATTCTTTTCAATTTTTATCGTAAAGAACTTCTAGATTATTCTTTAAAAGTATAGTTTTATCACGTTTGACTTTTTTAAAACAAAAATTAAAAAAAGTTAATTACAAGCATGATTTACATCAAGCTTAAAACGCAAAAACTAAACACTTTAAAAGTAATAAAATTAAAATTAAAATACAAAAATAAACACATGTTTCAAGAAAATTAAAAAATCATTTAGTAGTCTGATTTTTTTTACAAATAAGCTTGACCAACATAAGTTTTTCAAAAACTTCAAGCTACTCTGATTGCGTAACAGAGCTAAAAATAAATTGATAATCCCAGTTGGATATACAAAGGCGTGCTAAAAAAATGTACCGATTACAAAACATGGCTTTAATAAATCATGTAGTGTTTGGTAAAGATGTGTAAGTATAAAAAAATAAAAAATAGAACATATGTAGTTAATCAAGGCTAAAAACTTATAAAAAATATTGCATTGATTGAAGTACTTGAACGCTTAAATGAAAAGCTGGGTTTTTTGTGGTTTTTAACAAATTTCCTTCAGGTTTTCTGAAACTCTTTTAGGTTTTCAAAAGTTAACGTTTATCAGTCTTTTTTTAATTCTAAAACTAAGTAAAGGATAAAAACAGTGTTAGGCAATATAACAACAGTAAAAGTTTGCCGTAAATGTAAATTAACTGTGTTTTTGTTAGAAAAGTTTTAAAAGATGACAAAAATCTTTGAGCTTAATGATTTTATTCTTGTGTTAAATCGAATTTTACTATTAAACATATTAAGTTATTTAAAATTCAATGTTTTTTAGTGTTTTTTTTTAAGTTCTTAAACCCTAGATTTTTTTAGACTAAACTGTCTAAATCAAGTTTGTTTAAAGATTCCAGGTTTTGTGGCAACCATAAAAAAATAATAATATTGAAAACCATTAAAACAGGACAAATAAATATTAAAAAAAACTCTGACAGCCAAAACTACCCAAAATAAAACGTTTAAAAGTTTAGACTAGCTTTAGGTTTTTGCAACTCTTTAATATTTCGATTTAATTTTAATTTATTAAAACCAGAATAAACACAATCACAATAGATTTTAAGTGAACTAATCATGATTATTTTTTTAAAGAATAAATAAGCTATTTTTAAACTTTATGTGATTTTTTTTTAATTTTCAAGAACTTTCTCCAAATATATTTAAAAAAATTGTTTTTGTAAATGCTATAAAATAAAATTCAGAGTAACCAATTTATTTTACCTAACAGTTTAAGAATATGAATTTTAATTATGCTATTATTAAATTTCAGTGATAATATATAAATTTACTTACTATAAATTTTAGTATGATACTAAATATAATCACTTATAGTTTTAAATTAGTAAATTTTTTGTTTTTAGAGTTTGATTTGCCCTTTCTAACATAATATTGTTTTCAGAAAAATTTTACTAAAATGCACATTTTGGTGAAAGAAATAGTTACTAAGATTAAAAAATATAAACAAAAAAAAATACATAGCATCAACTAGCAATTTAGATATCATTTATATTTTGTAGTTCCTCTTCATGTTTGTTGCTAACAAAAGAGATTTTTCTAATACCTGTCCATTATCCATCATTAACAGCCCTCACATTTCCAAACTTTCATTAGAGTTGCTTACTTTGGAAATGAAGGTTTTAAAGAAACCTTTGACATTTTTAGATGAAGACTAAAGTTGTCAATTAGCAGTTGGGTTTAAAATTTAAATTCAAAATAAAAGATCATGGTTAAATTTAACTTTAATGTTGAACTATATCATTTAAATTCAACACTTATGTTTTAAAGTTTAAACTATATTGTAGTATCTTATTAGAGTATCATTTATTGAAAATTTATATGACTTAATGTTACATTTGAGTTAATCTTTCATTTAGTATTATTTCATATAACACATCACGTGTAATTACTACCAGAGTTATCAGACTTCATAAATAAAGCTTTGTTAATTAGTTTTGAATATTTAAACTTGAAATTTTATGCTTGACTAATTGTGTGGCGATGCGCGTTTTAAATCTGGCGGTTATGTCAGTTATCCCTACGAGTTTAAAAAATATTCGTTTTACAAATTTTTCTTTGAAAACTATTGCTAGAAATCTAAATTTATAAAAGCCAATTTTCTAAACTATGAAAGGAGTCCGATTTTAAAGTAAAGGTGTTTCCCCTAATATTTGCTTAATCATCAATTTGTTTTTTAAATTAATATAATATTCATACCTTTAACCATAACCCACGTTATCCAAATATATTAAAATTTGATTAAAATATAAAATTTTTATAATTTCTTTTTGCAGACTCAGCAAATATTCAGGGATTTCCGTAACTTGGAGTTATATGAGTAATAGGAGTTCTATGAAGGTTTACATTAATACATTTTTATTTTTAACTTTAAAATGTTTTAAGGTGTTAAAGTTTTAAATAAACTAAGCTACACTTGGTAATTAATTCGTTTTTATCTTAAAACCCATTAATTTATATACAGTTTTTCAATGATCAGAATGAAAAAAATCAAGTCGAAAAACACAAAGAGAGTATTAATATTTTAAATTGTATGTTAAAACTTTAGGTTTAGTTTTAATTTTAATCAAAGGTTAACCTATAATATTAATTTTATGTTCAATAAACTTTTATTTAAAAGTAGTTATTGAAAACAAATGATTCCAGGTTTTGTGGCAACCATAAAAAACAAAAATAAAAATAAAAAATGAAATTTATTAAAACAAGCTTGAAATATATAAAAAAACTTAGACAAACTAAATTACACAAATAAAAATATTTGAAACATGAGACTAGCTTAAAGTTTTTCAACTCTTATTATTATATTTTTAAGCCTATTTTCCAATTCTTTATATTACTTATAAAACTAGAATAAACACATCCCCATAAATTTTAAAATGAATTAATTATCATTAATATTTTTATAGAAAATATGAGCTAAAGTAAATCATCAAAAAGTACACATAATGTTAAATTGTAATGAAAATTATGACAAAAAACTTTTATCTTTAATGATAATTCTTGTGTCAAATCTAAACTTTACTACTCTAAACATTTAAAATTTTATATAGTTCCAGGTTTTTCAGTGATTTTTGTCAAAATTCTAATTTTTTAATCAAAATTTATAAACCCTGGGTTTTTGTGGACTAAATTGTCTAATTCAAGGTTTTTCTAAAGATTCCAGGTATTGTAGCAATCATCAAAAACAGAAATTAAAAATAATTAAAATTAATTATAACAAGCTGAAAATAGATTAAAAAACTAAGACAACCTAATTTACTCAAATAAAAACATTTAAAAGTTAAACTAGCTTAAGGTTTTTACAATTCT
>NW_028140078.1:0-35361 GCF_965202585.1 Thalia democratica | reverse complement strand
TTGGGAATAAAAAGTAACTTATCGGCTTTACCTCTTTTATCTAAAAGTATCTCATAAAAACGTTGTAGTTAGAAAATACAAAAACTAACTATTCTCAATTTTTTCTTTAAACTTCATTGTTTTTTTGATTTGCTTAAATAAGCTTCAATATTGTATAATTTTTCAATTGTTTTGGAATATTAAACGTTTCTGTTTTCTTTTTATTATGCTTTCAGTTCTAAAAGTTTCAACCTTTTCAAATCTCATAAAACCGTCGTGAGAACAAACATTTTCTCAAAACTGTTTACTAGAACTAAATGCAATAGCTGGTTACAACCAAATTTCTGAATAGTTTTGAATACAAACTATTCACCAGTTTGTGATTCAGATTGTTCACAATCCTTGTGTTCAATTCTTTTTTTATACTTTGCAAGAACAACAGACTTCTGCTTTTTTTTACTTTAACTTTTTTCAAATTTATATTTGTTCCTATTTTTTGGTAGTAAATCCAGAACTCACAAAAATCTGAACAAAGTGTTGTTAAAAGTTTAGTAACTTTTTTGTGTATTTTATTTTTGATATATTTTTTTTGTAAGCTTCTTTTTGCTCGTTAGTGGTTACTACTTTATTTTAACATTTAAGGATATTAAAATATACTTTAACCAAATCATCTCTATTTTCATAATAACTTTGGAAGAAAGTGAACAAATAATAAATTTTACCGAAAAACTTACTTTAACTTAAACGATAGTTAGGTTTATTTTGTTAACCTTAGGCTATAGTTGTAGTTAGTATCATATAAAAACAATCAAAAATTTACACATCCAAGCTATAAATTTTTACTTAAATATATTTTGAAGTGTTTTGATTACTTACAAACTTATATAATCGAAGCACTTGAAAAAATATTTTAGTAACTAAATCTACGATTTCTCGTATGTTGTTATAATGTTTCACATTAGTTTTTTTTCTTTATAACATTTTTAGAATAAAGATTACTAGAAAACATTATGTTTAAACTTAAATTTATATAGTTTAAACAAACTAAAACTGTTTACATTTTAGAAAAGTTAAGCACAAAAATTAAAGCAAATTAGATAAACTAGTTTTATTAAAGTTTTTGATGTTAACTTATCTTTAACTTCATTATTTTCATATTATAATACAAGTATTGTATAATTAAAACTCATTACAAGCATGTGATCAAAAATCTTTACTTTATTTTTCTGCACAAATATTTTTATTCGTACTAAAAAACTATGCTGTTGTTTTTGTTTTACTTTCATACTTTAAATTAAATTATCTATTGAGTGAGGCTATAATTTCAAAAAAATGAGCTGTTTGAATCAGTAAAATTTATAAATCTTTTTGTTTCAATAAAAAATTACTATGAAAAACTTTTTTTTACATGCTTATAATAAACTGTAAGCGATTTTCAGTTGTTAAATAGTTCTTGAAAAAGTTTTTGAACAAATAAGTGGAAGGTGTAGTAATTAAAGATAAGTAAAACGAGAATAAACAAAATTTAAGTATGTATATACAAAAACCTGAAAAACTTATGGCTTAAATCTCATGTTAATTTTTTTATAGATTTTTTCGTTTAATATACTGAAAAATGGTAACTACTATTGTATTAAATTTAATTATTAATTAAACTTTAAACATGAGATTCTAAGACATAAGTTTTTCAGATTTTTGTATATACTTAATTTTCGTTTTACTTATTTTTATTTTCGATAACTTCCTGACATTTGTTCAAAAACTTTTTTCAGAACTATTTAACAACTGAAGATATCGAAGAGTTTACTATAAAAGTAAAACATTGTATTGTTTGTAATAATCTACAAAATTAAACCTAATTCGTCTCCTGATAGCTACATAACTTGAGAACTTTCTGTTATTTAATGTTAAAGCAAATTAATATAAAAAAATACGAAAAGAAGCATTAAAACTAGTACGTATAAAGCAGTATACTTACTTTGTTAGTTTTTTCCTTTTCAGGATCTTGAACTTGGTAAAAAAATTCATTCTCGACATTTTACTAACTGAAAGTTTTTTAGGTCCAACTACCATTTAAAAAGTTTATATTCTAATAATAACAACTTATTATAAAAAAAGTAACAGACTCTAACTGCCTCAGGTTTACGTCATAAGTAAATTGTTTTGTAATTTTTTTTAATAAATATTTTTTTTTAGTGTAGTTTTTGTACAATTTTTACCAAACTTACACCACTAGTTTTACTACATTAATAATATCTCTAATAAGATTCATTATGTCTGATAAAAATGAACTAATTAATTAAGGAATTTGTAATCTAGGGTCAAATTTTGAAAATGAAAGTTTTTGCGAGCGGCAGTTTTCAATATGCTGTTTTGGCTAATTTAAAATTCTTATTTTTTCACAGTAAGCTGTAGTAGAGTTTATGAGTCTCAGCTTGGCACATTTTTCCGTTGTATCTCAATTTTATTTTATCAAAATACTCTAGTTTTAGTTATAAAAGTTAAGACATTACAGTTTCTAAATATACAACTTATAAATACAATATAAAACATGAAATTTTACGCAAATCTATGACTTTTTAAATATGTTTATTGTTTTTTTTTGCATAAAGATAACAAAAGTCAAAAGTGCTTACCGAAGAACAGAACGAAAAATATTGCAATAGACAAGCTTGTTGTTCAAAAAGTTATCAAAACAATTTAATTTTTGTTATTTAAAAAAACATTTATATAAACTTCTGAGCTTTTAAAACATACAGAGTCCTTTCGTGATGGGAATGTAACTTTGTATAACTATGGTAATGTAAACGTTTTTAATCGAAGCAACAACGTGGACTGTTATCTTAACTAATTGTGTTTTTTGGAAATATTCAGAATTTAATGAAAAAGTTCTTTATTTGCACTTTCACTATAATTTTAAAAAGCTTAGCATTTATTCTTTTCCGGCAAAATTGAATTTATTTCTATTTAGATTATAACACCAACAATTTGCATAGCTTTTGATTTTTCTGAAAGTTGCTCTGTTCCTCTATAGAAAACTAATGACACATTTGTATGGACTAAAAAAATAATTACCTTTAAAAAAAGAAAAAAATTGTATACTCAATAATTATAATCATATGCAAACGATAAAAATGGTGTAATTATAAAATTTTATTATAAAACGTAAAATTTATGATGTTATAAGAAAGAATTTTTAGTGCACATTTTTAAGCTTTAGTTTTAAAATAACGAAATTTTAGTTAAATTTACGTGGTAAAAGTTCTTAGAATAATACAATTTTTTTTCTGTACACGTGCTAAATATAGATGATAGAGCGTGAAAGTAGTTATCTTGAATGTAAGTATTTTATCATATCATATCTATAATTTTGTCTATTATAATCTAAAAGAATCTCCAATACGTTGTTTGCTTTAAATTTTAATTACAGATTGTAATAGTAGCTTAAAAGCAAGTGGAAAAACTTTTTATTTTGCACTTCAATATTTATCTTGTTTATATAATTATCTTATCACTTCTGAAAAATTTTAAAACAGACGCCCGGTTGAACATTCTTGTATGCAAGTATAAAAAGTGTTTAAAATTATTTTCAACAACTATAAGATATGACTACAAAACAAAAAAAGCATTTGCTTTTCAGGCCATGGGCCACGGGCCATATTTTTTGGCAACCTTTGGCCCACGGACCGCAGTTTGTATCTATAAAGATTAAGTTGGAAAGGTATTAACAAAGTTGTAAAATAAACTTTTGCTCATTGAAATTAGAAAATAAAACTTTTAGGTTAATAAGAAATATGCTACCTTTAGATGAGGGCTCTCCAAAGTGGGCCGGGGCCATTAAAGAAGTTTAGGGGGCCATGAGCAGTAAAGGGGCAATGAGGCCATAATTTGAAACTTACACTAGATATCTTGGAGTTGATGATTAAAGGAAAAAAAAAGTTCTAAGCGTTTTAAATGGTCTTTGTTTTAGAAATGTTGGGGCTTTTTTAAACTTTTAAAAGGAGGACTTTTGAAAAAATGTTTGGGAAACCCTGCTTTAGATCGACATGCGTTTATTTATGACGAACTAAGTGCAACAATTAATCTGTTGAAGAAACTATATATTTTAAGAAATTTTATTTCTAACAATTTATTTTAACAAAAAATTTACATTACGCGATAAAAATATGGCCGAATGACATCTTTGTTTAGAAATAAGCCGCAAACCAGAATAATTTTAACAAAAATGTTGTCCTTTTATTAGAATAATTGCAAATAAGTATTTAAAACTTTATTTTAGACTTTTAATAATTAACAGCGGAAAATATTAATTGCAAGAACACTTTATTTGTTTTAATGTATGGAACGGCAATAAAAATGACTATATGGTAATGAAATAAGAACATAAGCTTGTTGTTTAGTGTTTTCATTTGAAACTTCATGAATAGATGTAGTTATTCTCCTTCTTATTTTTTGTGAACAAAATTTCTCTAATTTCTTTAAAATTCTTGAATAGCTTATTTACTTGAAAAAGTAAGTTTTAACATATAAACAAGATTAATTTAACTTCGTTCTTATAATTTTCATAGTATAATTCTTTACAAGAAAAGCACAATCGATATTATTTTATAGCTAAAAAAAGAAATATACAAACAGTTTTTTACTCATTTTAAAACTTTTAAAGTTAGTACATTAAAGTATGTTTGCAAGCCAGTCATATTTTTTGTAGCTAAAATAAAACATGTACTACTAAGTATACATCTTTAAATATGTTTTCAATTTTACTGATGTGCTAAAAATTAATTTAAAAAATAGATTTAGTATTTGTAAAATAAATAAATTTACGTTCGCATGCCAGTAAAAAAACTATATTTTTATATTAATAAGATCCTTAAAGAAATTTAATATAGTTCCATTTTTTCTTAATCATAACCGTGATTGCAAATGCTTCTAATTGCTTAAATCAAGTTATTACCTAGAATCTAAATCTATATAAGTTAAGCCGACTGATGAAAGATCATTTTGTAAAATATTTACTAGTAAAGTAGGTAAACTGATTATAAATAAAACCTTAAATTTTTAGTCTGTTAGTATTGTTTGAATAATTAGTCTTAATCCAAAATTTTAAGGTGAAGGATTTAAAACTTTTAAATTTTATAAGTTGCTGCACTTTTTATATTAATTAATTAATCTTAAGCGTTCAATAATTTGTTTTTTACTATATATTAACAATTAGTATTCTTATAACTAGATAAAACAATTAATCAGAGTTGTTACAAATAATTTTAACATTTTAATACTGAATTCACTTATTGCAATTTACTTGTAATTATAATACTACAAGATTAATATCTGTAAAAAATTAATAGTAACAGGGTTGCCAAAAAAACCTTGGACTTGACAATTTAGGTTAAAAAAAACCTGGAATTTGAGAAATTTTGGAAAAAAAAACCTGGAATTTTAAACAACTTTTACAACTTAAATAGTAAAATTTCGGCTTGACAAAAAAATCTATCGTATAGATAAAAGTTTTTTATCATCATCAAAATTTTTATTTTTCGTAAAACACATTTAAAGAAGCTTTACGATATTTTTAAACTAAAAAACAGACCCTAAAACGTGTAGAAGAAAATTTGCCAAAAGTATTTGGCAACCCTGTAGTAAGTAAAAATGTTTAAGTTAGATGTTTTTGCGTATTTTATTTTATGTGTTTTATAAGAATAAAACAGTATAAATTTTTAAAAAGTATAGTTCAGTTTTATTTTTTTATTTAATATCTATTTAAAGTTGATCATGAAAGAGTTATCAAATGTATAGAGAAAATACATTAGTTTTTGTAGTTACTTAACTGCTTTTTGACTAGAAACCTTGATATAGTCGAACTAAGAACACAAGTACCAAATCTAACAAAAGTTTACTTAAAGTATATCAAATCAGGGTTGCTAAAAGCCTTGAGTCCTAGAAAAACATGGAGTATTTAAGAATTTTCACTTGTAAAATAGCGAAATTTCGATTCGGTGCGAAAAATCTATCATATAAAATATAAATATCACCAATTTTTTTTTATTTAAAAACATGTTTTAAGTAGCTTTACAAGTACCTTTTAAATTTTGTTATATCATTTAAGACAATTTTTACCTTAAAATTAATTTTATGCTAACAATGAACCAAAAAATTTATTGAAAAACCTGTGAGCAATTTAAAAATCCAGGAAAAAGTTTTCAAAAAATTTTTAGCAACCCTGAAAAACTTTAATTCCAAACCTTGTTAGTCTGATTTTGAAACATATAAATGTTTTTTGGTGAAAACTTTGTGAAATTAATTACTTATGAGATTAATGAAAAAAAAAAAAAAAACTACCGACCAAGGGTAAGGGTTAGGGCCTAGGGGTAACAATAACAGTAAAAAAATAAAAAAAATATATAGATAAAAAGCTAAATAAATATTATTATAAAAAAGTAAAAAACGGACCAAGGGTAAGGGGTAATAGTGATAGTAAAAAAAAGAAATTAAAAAAAACATGAAAAAAAGTTAGCTGTCGATGTTAAGGGTTGGGATAACAGTGACAGTAGAAAAAGAAGAAGAAAAAATATTGAAAACAAAAAAAGTTTCAACCCGTGCAAAAGTAACACCTTGCTAAAGTGTCCCTTTTTGCATTTTTGACACCTACCCATAAATAAAATGTACAAAATATAGCCTTAAAGAACTTTTAACTTAATGAAACTTACTTTACTTTAGGATACTTATGTAATCATTACCAAAATACATTAAGCTCCATAAAAAATAGCTAATGAATTTCACGTTTATGAAGAATATTTTAGAAAAAGTTATGCAAAGTTATTTAATAATCGTTAGGCTCATTATTTTGAGAAGTAACAAAAATGAGATTTTTTTTGTCGTTTATTTCTATAAACAAAAATAAAAAAAAAAGTTCAAAGTGTTAAAGCTTTAAATAGATTTTATATAAGCGTTCTATACTTGTTATTATGGGATAGATTAGCAAGACTTAAATAAAACAGTAATGTATTTCTACTACTTTTTAAAAATTGTTTCAAAAACTGCACTTAATAAAAGTTTACGATATTTAAAACTTAGTTTTTTAAAGTAAATGAATAAAAACTTAATTAGGAAAAAACAAATGATAAATAAAAAATAACGTTACTAAAATATAAGTAAATTTAAATTGGTTATACTTATTTAAAACTATGCAATTTTCGTCCTTCTAAAATCAACATTGAAGTCAAAGATTAATTTTTTTTTACAGTAGCATTTTCTCCTTGTAAACTTTTTATTTTTGCTTTAACTATAATAAGAGTAAGTATTATAAACAAATAATTGAAAAAAAATGAAATTTTTTTTTTTTTAAAAGTCTAGGTGTACAAAGTGAAATTATTTATAGTTTTAACTGTTTTTTTATAAAAATCTTACAGTAAAAAAGAAAAATAAATATTTGTTTATAAAAAACTGTTAAATTTAAAAAAATTGTTCAGAAAATTCTTCAATCAATTCGATTTGGGTGAAAATGAGTTAGCGGTGGAGTTTGAAGCGGCGGCAATTTTGTGATGCGCCAACGTCACGCCTATGGCCGTCGAAAGGAGAAACTCGCTTTCAACCTTGTCCTTTTTATCGCACCCGGACGGCAGAAACGTCAGGAAGAGCGGGATGCTGATGACGATGAAGATTCCGATCAGCGTCGTCGTGTTCTCCGAAGACTTTCCGCCCCCCTCAACCCCAGAGCCCGAATCCTGAAACCCGGAGCACCCCGATCCTCCCGAGTTGTTCCTCACCCAATCGCCGGCAAAAGCGCACTGAGCGCTCGAAGCCGAAACGTTCCACAAGTTTTCGCCGCCAGAGGCGCACTCGTCGACCACGACGCTTCCGGGCCGCGATTGGTTGCAGCAGGCCTCGTTGAACTTGGCGACGACCTGCGCGGCGGAGGCCAGGTTGACTCCTCGGAAGGTTGGCGGGGAGTAGCACGGTATGGTGACGCCCCGCACGCAGCTCAAAGTGTCGTCGGTCAGCAGGGAGCAGTTGCGAACGTTCCAGCACTTGTCCCTGCCGCTTTCCATTTTGTGCAGCTCCGCGACGAAGCTGTAAAGAACGGAGCAGGAGCAGCACCACGGGTTTCCTTCGGAGAACATCAGGTGAACTGGCAGCTGATCGGTTGGTTGTCGGCTGCTCGTTTTGGCGGGCTTTTCGTGCTTCGTCGGCGGCGTTTCGGGGCAACTTGTCAGTTTGCTTGCATTGACCTTTTAAATAGTTTTAGTTCTCAAATATAAGCGTCATTAACTGAATTTTTCAAAACTAAAAAAGTTATAAAAAAACAATAATAAAAAAAAGATTAGTTTACTAATCTAAATAACTATTTATCATAAAACAACCTAAAACCTTAAACACCTAACCATCAGCGATTGAGCTTTTTAGACTAACCAACTTTAAAATTTCTATAAAAAAGAACAAATACTAAAAATACTTTTAAAGAGAGCCACTCGGGCGAGGCTTGCGTCATCCTGTTGTGACGCAGGTTGATGACGATGGAGTGGCTCGAGCTGAAGCCGGCGAAAACTGACGTCGACACCCTCGTGACGTAGTTGTACGACAGGTCGACGTGGAAGGAGTGCGACCGGACGGGTGGCAGCTGCGGCACGTGAACGATGCGGTTGTTGTTCAGGAGGAGCTGGTTGAGGCGGGGGAGGAGGGAGAGGGCGCAGGAGGGGACCACCTGCAGCTTGTTGAAGGAAACGTCCAATTTTTCACAATTTTCTATGCCTAAAAAAAATCGTGTGAGTTTCTGTGAAGTTTAGCTGAGATGATTTTTTACATTTAAAAGTTTTCTCCTTCCATGTAGCATGCATTCAAGAAAACTTTTAGTATGACTAACTGCTTTGCGCTTAACTTTACAAGCTTTTCAGTGAATTTTTAATTGCGAGGTCGTGTAGTACCCATTGAGTTTAAACGGCAAACGAGTGTTTTCCTAGTAAATTGCATTTTGTAAAAGTTAAGAGCGAACTGGCCGCAACACGTTAAAGTGATAAATAATTGAACAGCAAGTCACGTTAGTCAGTTGAAGCCGACGCAAAGTAAATCATTTCCCAACGACGCAAAGTTGAAAACTGTGAAAACCTTGGAAAACGAGACTGCTGACATAGGGAAAACAAAGAAAACGTAAATAACTCATTAAGTAAACTCATTAAGCAGCATGTAAAAGTATAAAAGAAAGCAACTTTAAACACATTAGGTTACGTCGTAAGTGTCCTGGACACGTTAAAAGACGAAAAGACTTTAAAATGTATCCAAAAGGTGCGCGACTCGATAACAGAAAAGTTTCTTCGTTCACCAGGTCCTAAGACCAATTGTTTTGAGCGCCTTTTTTTGTCGTTCAATGAACAATAATAAAGTTAAAGCTCGTTCTAAAGACTTATTGAGTACAATATGAAATTCTAACAGAAAATAATGTTAAACTGATTGGGCAGCGTCGTGAAATTACAAACGAACCTTGGAAGGCGAGACTGCCGACAAAGGCGATCTGGTTGCGGGAAACATCGACCACCGTGAGGCGCTGCAGAGAAGAAAACCCCCCGTCCTCCAAACTGTGTAGATTTTGGTGGTGAAGATGCAAGTGGTCCGTGTCGGGAGGAACCTGCCACTGCCCGGCGATATCTTGAGCCTTGCCGAACAAAATTTCATCGTCGGTCGCGTTTTTGGGGTTTTTGGTGAGGCTTCGCTGGTACGCGCACTCGAACATTTTAAAGTTGTTGAGATACCTGATATAAAAAATATATTTTTATCGAAAAATTCAGGCAGTTACTCAGTTTCACCGCTGAACCTATTATCTAACATCTAACTGTGATTCTGCAATAAAAAATTATTAAAATGACAAAAATGTAATTAAATTTAATGAAAAAATATATTATAAAAATTCAAATACATATAATGCTAACATTTTTATACAGAAACTAAAACTTAATATGAATATAAATATAAGTTGTAATCTATAAAAACCTGATATTACAGTAAGATTGCAGCAATCCTTGGTTGTACGGCACCGGCTTGATTATCAAGTTTAGCTTTTTGTAGATTCCGATAAAATTGCTTCTTGTGGTTGCAGACGTGTTCTGGTTTGCTGAGCTCGTCAAAATTGCTAAGAAACTCAAAAGTATGACGTTTTGTGAAAGTTTTAACATTGTAAAGATACATTGGCTCCTCAGGTGCGCTTTGTAAACAGCCAATGTTTTTTATTCATTTTTGTAAAAGCTCTACTGGTAATGCGTGGGATATTTATGAAATGAAAATAACTCCTGTAAAAAGATTTTTTTATTTTCTAAAATGCTCAAAGTAGGATAAGTTGTTAGGAAAGTGTAAAAAAATGTCAACTAGATAGATCATGAGAGTAAACTGGCCAATAAACTAAAAGCTAAATTAAACACCAGAGCCAGATTTAACTTAAATATTTAACTATGTCGCTTAAACTAAATAAATATAATAATAAGACAAAAAATTTTATGTGTAATCTCAAAATTTCGTGCACCCCTAATTGACTTTCGTGTACCCTAAAAATTTCGTGCACCCAAAATAAAATTTCGTGTACACTAGTGTTCACCAGTGAACACCGTGCCGACCACTGAACTAGTCTACTAAATACCACACTTGTAAAAAGTAGTTTCTACTAAATAAATCAAAAGCAATAGGCAAAACTTTTTACTCTACTTTAATAGGTTTTTTATTGACTTTTAATGATTGATTAATTGAAAGTTCCTTGAATAAGTGTTTGCTGCATACTTTATTGATAGACACTGTATTGACATTTTGCCAACTAAACTTATCAGTTGTTACATTTCAAAATAAAGTTTATGTCAAGAGGAACATAATTTTGTTTTCAAAATGAAATTATTGACAAAAACATGTACATATTTTGTAAAATACACCTTACTGAATACTTGATTTGACTTTAGGATACAAATGTAGATCAAACAATGAAACTACTTAAAACAAACGAATTTTAAACGTTTGCTTATAAATTCAACCAGAAACTTAACAAAGTTCCTTGTCAAAAAAAAAAAACACATTGTTTATGAATTTAAATAATTGTAATTTTAAACAAATTTTTTTTATCATTTAAATAAAAATAAACAACTTGTTTAATAGATAAAAAAATTCTAAACTCATGTACAAGTTTAATTTTTTTATGACTTTAAAGTTTTTTAGTAAGAAATATTCTAAATAAAATATGCTTTGAAAAGATATGAAATAAGTTATCAAGTATGCTGTTTCTCTTATTTTCTTTTTAAGTATAGTAGACTATTATCGCTAAAGGAATAAAAAGGTTAAGTATATTCACAAACTTTTCACAATTAAAAACTTCTGATCAGTTTTCGTCAGTTGTAAATATTAAAGTTAGCTAAATTGTACTAAATTAAAAAAATGTTAAATGTGCATTAGATGATTTAAATATTTTGTTTACAAACTGTTTACTGCATTTCAAAATATTTTTTTTTGTAAAAGTAGAACAGGTCAAATTAACAGATCATTGAAAAAAAACTAAACTTTTTATAAGTTAAATATTAAAGTCAACTTTAGTACAAAAATGTAAGTGCAAACAACGTAATTATTTAAAAATAATTTGGATTTTAACGTTTGTTTGTAATTATAATTTTTTTTTCCTCAATTAAATAACCTGTAAGGCTTTTGAAAAATAAGTTTTTTAATTAATTAAAAAAAAAAAACAAAAGAAATTAAACAAACATATTTTTTCATCAACAAAAATAATCCAAAAGCCTCAAAAAAAAACTTTTATTGAACTTCTTTAATATTTAAAGTTTTTAATATTTATTAGTTTCTTATCTTTATACTTATTGTAGTATTTTATAATTATATGATGCGTTTAGAAGATTTGGATAAAATATAAAACTTGCTTGTTCTTTCAAACTCTTTATAAGTTATAGTCGGTTATTAATCGCTATAAAATTAAAAAAAGTGAAATAAACAATGCGTTTTTAAATAAAAAACCTCTAATTTTTTTTCGTCAATGTTAAAAATTATAATCAGCTAAACTTTATTTTATTAAATTTAAATAGAAAACTTGTAATAAACATGCGTTAAAAAGTCTCTCGGTGCTACTTTATTCGTAGCATAGTAAAAATAAAAATTTGAAATATCTAATATAAAACTTATTTGTATATTTCCGGTTAGGCTGAATTTACTGATGTTGGTTGCATTTGAAAAATTGTACAAAAAACTTTATCAAATTGAGATTTAGAACTATGTTTAAAAAACCTAAAACTTTTAAAAAGCAATTCTGACAAAAAAATCCTTAACTTATCTCGCAAGAGTCTATTTGTTACTTTTTGTTATAGTAATACATTTGAGAAGATAAAAAATTGTATGTACTAACATACCAAAAAGATAAACTTTCTGCAATGATATAAAGAACACGTACCATACAATAAAAAAAAAATTACTTTTATCGTTTTGTTTTTAAAATTTGTTAAGTTTACATCAAAAAGTTTTATTAAAAACACAAAAAAAACTTTTAAACTTAAGCATGTATAAACGAATAACTAGACTATCTAAACTATGGTTAGATGAAAGAAACTTTTGTCAAACTTAAACAAAGCTCAATTTTTTGTTTCTAAATGGCTATAAAGAATGATACCATACAAAAAAACTGAAAAGAGCTTAAACAACTTTTTCTCTTTTGTTAATGAGAAACTTTAAAGTTTAGTGTCTAAATTTTAAGAAAAATTAGGTTGAGTATTTCTTTTTTATTATGCTTTAATTTTTTTACTTAATGTTAAGTACATTTAAGCTTCGAAAACGTTTTACACAACTAAAGTTTCTGTTAACTCTTAAACAGTTATACATTTAACTTTTAGTAACTTTTCTTAGTCTAACAACTTTTGTTGCTTATAATAAAGCGAACTTAAATTTTTTATTGTTTTATCAACTAGTTTTATTTGCTTTAAAAATAAAACTAAATTTTGTTTTTTGAGTGTAAAAATATGTTGTAAGTACTTTATTAATTATACCTTTATTAGACACACTTAACAATTAGTTGATATTGTTAATTTAGAAAAAAAATTAAACATATAAAAAGTGACATCAAGTATTTTAAAAACCAAAACTTTTGTTTTAAACATTTTTATTTACAGTTACTATTTAAATTTTATGTAAGGTTATACGTTAGTCAGTATAATAATACATACAGGACTGTATTTATAAGTAATAGTTAAAAAAATACTATAATTTAACAATTTAAAAGCAAACTCAAGTTCCGACTATATGATAATACTACAAATAAACCGCGAAATACCATAAATAAGGAAAAATATTTTTTTAACTAACATAGTGTACTTGTTCCGTTCTATCTTTTATTGTTACAATATAATAAAATTGCTTTTACAACGTTTAATTTTTAAGGCTTATCGTGAAATAAATAAAGATGATAAAGTACTTTTTTTACACTTCATTATTGTTTCTAAAGTTTTCCATTTATTTTTGAATTAATAAAAGGCATTTAAGGTTAACGAAGAACTATTATAAGGAATGCAGCTTAACGGTTTAGTACACTCAAACTAGTTTACTGCAATGAACTTTTAACAGTACTCTTAAAGCTTAAAAACCACATTGTAAAGTATAAATTAAAATGAAATTAAATTAAACTGCTTAACAAAAAGTTTAATCGACAATAAGTAATAACAATATCATAATAGTAAACTTAATTTAAAAAAATCAGCGCAAAAAAAACATCTGCACTGAAATAACAGCAAAGCAATAACTTCCGAGCTAACACAACGCAAATTGCAAATATTCAGAAACTAATCTTCTTTCCTTTTTGTTTTTTGTTGACTTCTTTGTAATCTCTACAAAATCTGCGCGGCTAGCAACACTGAATTTTTCATATTTCTTTCATTATTCATGGTCGGAGCAAGCGCTGACTTTTGCTTGTATAAATAGTAAAAGTTTTTGTTCAGTCTTGAACGTTACAAACATTTGTAATTTCGGTTTTATGCGATGGGTTGTACAGTAGTTGTTGAATAATATGTATAAAAAGTGAGTAAATGTTCAATTAATTTAGGTTGTCGTTTGTTGCATTTACGTTTAAAGTTTTCTTTGTGCCGTTCATTAAATTTTAATTTCTCTTTTTCTCTGACTAATCGACTAGTCGCTTTAAACTATACTTGTAAAAACAATCAATTAAATTATTTTCATTTTACTTACTTCATGAAAAAAGTACAAGTTCAGTCAACGAGTATAAAGTTTATTTATGCCAACCTGTAATAAAAATTATTAAGGTTGTTATTTATTCTCGTTTTATTTTTTGATAACATAAGTATTCATAATATTTATTAAAGTTAGTTATAGTTATAGTTTAATTTCAGTTGTAAATATATGGTTTCTAATTTTAAAACAGCTTTTAATCACCAAGTTATTTGAAGACTTAACATATATAATTTTGAAACATCTGTTTGAAACGGGAAAGTAAAAAATTAAAATTTTATAAAGAAATATTTTTTTTGTCTTAAATAACTTGACGTTTTTATCTTTAGTAAGTTTAATTAAATAAATGATTGAAGACAGTTAAACGAAATAAAAATTTTAAAATATAAGTTTATCTAAACTCAGTAAAAACTGTACAAAAACTAACTTTAATAAATATGCTCAAGTTGGTTTACAAACTTACTACATAAACAGATTAGAAAAAATAGAGATAGATTTAATAAGATAGATTAAATATATATTTAATATAATTTATTCGGTAATTTTTTTTGGCATCGTTTTATAAATATTTACTAATTTTTCTTATAGTCGAAGTTTATCCCGAGTTAGTTTTTCATACTTCATTTAAAACCCTCATAAACAAGTGCACTCCGGTTCCGCCTTCGGAAGCCACGTTCAACTTACAACACAACAATGGAGTTTAACTGTTTTACGAATCAACAACGGTCTGCTATGAAAAAATATACTGAAAGTTTTATTAATTAACTACCCAATTAACGGTACTCTTTAAATATAGTTAATAAGTGTTTTCCTTAAAAGAGCATGATTACGTCATTACCAGTGAGAAATGCAACATGTGAAAATTAATAAAATGTTTGTTGGTTTAAATTACAAGTTAGTCCATAGTATGGGTGGGTGTCAGAATGACACAGCGACAAAATTACACGGTGCGTCACTTTAACACACCGAAAAAATGACACGGTTCGTCACCTTGGCACGGTGCGTCACTTTGGCACAGAGGGTCACTTTGGCACGGCGACAAAATGACACGGTGCGTCACCTTGGCACGGTGCGTCACTTTGGCACAGAGGGTCACTTTGGCACGGCGACAAAATATCACGGTGCATCACTTTGGCACAGCGACAAAATGACACGGTGCGTCACCTTGGCACAGCGATAAATGACACGGTTCGTCACTTTGGCACGGAGGGTCACTTTGGTAAGGCGAAAAAATTACACGGTGCGTCACTTTGGTACAGCGACAAAATGACACGGTGCGTCACTTTGACACGTCGACAAGATGACACGGTGCGTCACCTTGGCACGATGCGTCACTTTGGCACGGCGACAAAATGACACGGTGCGTTACTTTGGCACAGCGACAAAATGGCACGGTGCGTAACCTTGGCACGGTGCGTCACTTTGGCACGGAGGGTCACGTTGGCACGACGACAAAATCACACGGTGCGTCACTTTGGCACGGAGGGTCACTTTGGCACGGCGACAAAATCACACGGTGCGTCACCTTGGCACGGTGCGTCACTTTGGCACGGAGATCACTTTGGCACGTCGACAAAATGACACGGTGCGTCACTTTGGAATAGCGACAAAATGACACGATACGTCACTTTGACACAGCGACAAAATGACACGGTGCGTCATTATAGCATGGATTGCCATTTTTGCACCGTTTTTTTCATCTATATTCGCTCTGAACGTTTTTTAACTTATTACTTTTGCAATAAGCGTTATTACTGCTTAAATCAAACTTTTAAAAACGTTAATTTGAAAGTTCTTTTATAGTACGTGTAAAAATTGTAAGCAAAATTGGGAAAAGTAAGTATAACAACACAGAAGTTGGAGTTAAACCAATCATTCTTTTTAGTTATTATCTTTACTCCAAAAGTAACACATTTTGAATTCAAATTGTAAATATTTCGAAAAATGTAGTATTCAAAGCACATGTTTGAAAACTAAATTAAAATTTAAAATAAATGCGCATTAAATATGTAAGTAAGTAAACCTTGAAATACAACTCTATTTTGAATTTTTAAAATTATTTTTAAAAACATTTGTACTATATAGTTTTTACAGCGTTGTAAATATATACATTTGATAGTTTATTAAACAAATAAAACTAAAAAGCTTAACCAAACAGTAGAATTTTTTTGTGCGATAATGTAACAAACTATTGTTATTTTAAGCTTTCATTCAGTTTTATATAACAAAATTATAACAAACTTATCAGCAAAACTAAACTTCTTCAGTAATATAACTTTTAATTGTACAATTTTAGTAGTAATTAGTTAAACAAAAGATTTATTATATTTTTTCCGAACTATAGTAGCTTGATATATTTGAAACTATATATGATACAATGCTTTAAAATTTAATTCATAGTATAAAAACAAAAAAATTCTTAAGTTTTGTTTTTTAAGTTTCGCGACTTTTCATATTTATGTAATGAAGAAAATTTAGTACTTTTTGTTAAACGTTTAAATAATTATTATCACGAATTGCATTAAAAAACAATTAAGACTTAATTTAATACAGAGTTATTTCGTTGTAAGATTAAGTCATGCGTGTTTTAACTCTAGTTTTAAAAAATACAGAGTTAAGCTGCTTTTGTAGTAACTAGCCAGTTATATTAAATATGTTTAATATTTTAACCTAGTAGTTTGTTAAAACATTAAAGTTTTTTTATTACTGTTTTTTAAACGACAAAAGATTATCGCTCGAAAAGTTATACCAAAGAACATAATTATCGAGTCGTAAATCACATGCTTTAACAGTCTATTACGAGCAGTTGAAAATATTTTTTTTAATGTAAAGTCCTAAATTTCCAAAAACATACGAAAAAATATTCAATAAAAGTTAATAAGTTTGGATGTTTAATTAAAACTCTGTATTGAAAATGTATAATAAACTAGTCTAAAAGCAAATAATTAAAACAAACGGTCCTGGAGCCTAAATTTATGAAAAAGTTAAAAATAGTATTATGAACAGTTAAGAGAAAATTAAGAGTCTGATGCAACCATTCATGCGCATTTATATATTCATCATTTTTAAGAAAATTAAGCACTTGAGGTTATACATAAAACATTGCTGCTGCAGCCTAGAATCAACATGTTTTTGAAATTGTATTTATTTATTGATTTATTCTAAGTCTTTTTTAATCACTCATTACTACTTATAAGTATCTTTTGATTATATTACTAAGTATTTGAGCACCTAAGATATTTTTTTAGACTAACTTATTAGTTTATTTATTTTTGTCCGAGTTCGTTGTTTTCTTTAATAAAAAAAATAAAAACTAAAACATTTACACAATATAATTAGTTTAGGTTTCGATGGAGTCTTCTTAGGTAAGAATCATCAGTTCTTCAGATAAAAGTTTAACTAAGGTAGAAATTTATCTTAATACATTTTACTAGCATATAACCTTTTACAGTTACGGCAGAATATATAAAATATGTAACTGACACTGTCAATTTTTTTAATATTTTTTGTTGCACCAAGCATTTCAGATAATAGAGGATTAATAGAAATATTATCATTAAAACTTTCATTCAATTATTCAGAAACAATACGCATATTTATTATGTATGTGCCCCTTTTAATGTTCTGTTAAATACCAAGGGTATTGCCCAAGTTTTAATCTAAACTAGTAACAAACGGCGTTGACACAACTTGAATCCTAATAAATCAAAATTAGTTGTTTTTAAAAATAGTGTATTAAATGTTAAGTTTATCGTCAATTTAGTTAATTCTATTAGAGTTAATATTATATGTTTTTTTTATTTTTACAAAACTTTTTAGCCTAAAATATAAAGAATTAAACTTAGAGTATGATAGATATTATAGTATTTTATTGCATATAAGGAATTAAATAGCATTTATATTTAAAACAAAATCAGTAAATAAATTTCATAATAATACAGTAAAAGCAGATTTTAATTTGCTTGTAAAACATTTCTGCTACTTTATATTCTTGAGTTTTATTACAAAGTTTTAAAAAACTCGGTTTTGTCTTAACTTTGTTATAAAAATAATATTTAATTTTCTATTTTTAATCTTGCGAATAAAAAATGAGATTTTGTAAAAATAAATACATTTTATGGGATTTCTAAAAACTTTTTTCAAAAACTTTAAAACAAAATTGTTTATTTATTAGGAGTTTATTTCTTTCTGATAAAAAAGTAAATAAAATAAATTTTATTTGCTTTTTGTATAAAATAGACAACATTTTGAAAGTATGGGGCATTCGGCAGTAATTGGTGAAAGCGATGTGCTATTTATCTAAATATCATGGGCAACCCGTGGTCTCCAATATCTGTATTGAGATATTGGAGACCACGAGTTGCCGGAGCTTTAGGAATATTCTAATAGGAATCAGACGCCTAATCCATTAAAAAACGCAGCGAGAAAATAATTTAGATAATTACTAATCAATTTTTTAACGAGTTTAAAATCTTAACAATATTAATTTCGATAATGTTTTATTTTGCGAAGTTTTACTATTATAATAGTAAAAAAATTGTATTTTGTTAAAGCAAGTCTACAACTGTATTACAAGTGTGTAGTAGTGGTTTATTGAGTTTTATTTAAAGAGATGCTTGATGTAGGGAATGTTTTGCTAAAAAAAAACTAATTTATCTGCGGTTATTTGTACTTATACTTTAATCTATGAATTTTTAGTGCTTAGGTGCACAATTTTATTTGCGAAAGAGTATTATATTTCTACTTCTAAGTGCACGATATATGTTGCAACTAACATAAGTCGCATAGAGGCGCACAATTTTGATCTTTTAAGTCAAATGCAAAATGATTTTTTGAAGATGTTGCTACTAACGTAAATCGTCAGGGAACGCAGTATTTTAGTTCAAAATTGCAACATATTAAGTCGCCAAAAGAGCGCAAGTATTACTTTTTTTAAGCATAAAAACGTAAAATAAGAACCGCATTAGAATTTAGAATTACAACAGAAGAATAGTTGTTCTCACTAACGTCTGAGTTTTAGCTGATAAATTTTTTTTTTCTATTTGTTTACTACTACTAGTTTATTGATATTGATTGTTCTAAAGTATAGATTGTATTTGTTTTAAATCAGAATGTTGCTGAAGTTTAAAAATATGTTTGAATGAGTTTTCATCTTTCTTAGTTGCAAAATGGCAAGTCATTTGCCACATTTTATTACTCGTTTCAAGTTCAAGTATACAGTTGTGTTTAAGTTTTTCCATTCGAAAGAAATCAAAAATAAATTTTCCTTAATTTTGGCAGTCATATTTTGTTAAAAAAGTTGCTGCTTTTGCATCTTTGTGAACGTTGTTTGATACAAATAATTATTTGTCGTTTATTAAGCACAGCTTTTAAGCACACCTAACATCTTGCTACTGCTTAAAAATGAGTATATTGTTTATAAGTACGACGATGGACAATAGAAGATATAAATATTACGTGTTTCACTTTATTTTATGAAGTCACAATCAAAAATTCCTGCGGTCTTTGTTTTTAAAGTTAATCAATGTGATTGTTGCTGATTCTACAAAACCGGTTAGAAGACAGGAAACCGAAAAGTTTCCGAGAAAAATAAGATCGTTGTCCATACCAATGAAGATTGAAGTTTCACAAATCGTTCCCTCCCTTATTACCCACCGTGTCATTTTGTCACTGCGCCAAAGTGACCCTCAGTGCCAAAGTGACGTATCGTGTCATTTTGTCGCTGCGCCAAAGTGACCCTCCGTGCTAAACTGACGCACCGTTTTGTTTTGTCGCTGTGCCAAAGTGACCTTCTGTGTCAAAGTGACGCACCATGCCAGAGTGACCCAACGTGTCATTTTGTCGCTGTGCCAAAGTGACGCACCGTGTAATTTTGTCGCCATGCAAGAGTGACCCTCCGTGCCAAAGTGACGCACCGTGCCAGAGTGACCCACCGTGTCATTTTGTCGCTATGCCAAAGTGACGCACCGTGTCTATTTGACGACCGTGTCATTTTGTCGCTGTGTCATTCTGACCCGCTCCCCCATTATATATATAGACAATATATGGCTTTTTTACTTGTTGCCTAAAATTTGCTACAACATCATTCACTTGTTATACGTAAAAAAGTTTGCTATCACTTTAAAGTCGTACTAATAATAAGTGTCTGTATAAGCAATATATATTGGTAGTGAATTAAAAAAAAAACTATTCCTAAAACATTTAAAAAAAGAAGTAAACAAATGTGTTAGTTATTTCATCAAACAAACTAACCAATAATTGTTAAATACAAATTTTTAAAGTTTGATACTGTAAATCACGGTACACGAGTTATTGCAAAAATACATAAAAATAATAAAACTTAGAATGAAATAAACAAACAAAAAGAATACAATTTAGCACCAGTTAGTCATAACAGAGATGCAAAAAGTGTTTCAGTCTACTGATCTAATCTTATGATTAACTAAGAAAAAAAGCATAAAAAGAAAACAATTCAACTAACTAGAAAAGCAACTTACAAAAAAATTAAAAGTTAAGTTTAAAAAATGTATACTTATAATAAAATAAAATGAAAACATAGTTTAGACTAATGAGCAAAAAAATAAATTACAGAAAAAAAAACAATTTAGTGATCCAACTTATCCAGTATATTTAAAAACTGAAAATAAACTAGAAAAAAAAAAACCGATCCGATACTAAAAATAAATAGTGACCCAATATTGTAATAAACTAGGACAAAAAAATTACAAAAATCAATCTACTAATCCGATATTTTCTTCAAAACTTTCCTCCTCAACGGGGCACTTCAGGCTCTGGAACCTGAACCTGTGTCGGATCCTGTGATACCTCCACAACTGCTTCACCTTCCTGTGATTTCTAACCGGACAGAACACCGAGCGCATCTTGGAAATCGCTCGAAGTTTCAGCTGCACCTTCTCGCGCAAGATGCCCGTCGCAAAAATGTCGTCCAAGTACAACTGTTGCAAATAAATTGAGAAAAAAACTTTGTTTCAACATATTAAAAGAGATATCATAAACGGATATAAATTTTCCTCTGTCAGTTTACAGCTGTTGCGAAACACATATAAGTTAATCTTTTTTTTTTTGAGTTTCTGTTAGCTGAGCTTTTGAAGTAGTGTTTCTACCTATGCTTTATATTTTTGACAATTTTTTTTTATTTGAGATATCTATAAAAAAACGTAAAAGTTTGTATGTAGAAAGTAAAACTGAGTGATAACATTTCAATATTACCTATTGTTAGTTTATAAAAAAGTATAAAAATAACGACATAACGCTCTGAACAAGACATTAAACGTGGTTTATGACTGGAAAACATAAAGTTTTTTTTTACACTAGGGCCTTAGACTGTAGTTTTCCAGCGCTTATTTGTCGTAAAAAAGAAAGCAATATGTAAAGATAGCTCAATAGATCTTAACAAGTAACTTTAGCTAAGAATTTTATATGAAAAGTTTAGTAACAACGTAGAAAAATTAACAGCTGTAAACGCTTTTGTGTTTTTCTAGCTTAGTTTGGTTACACTACAAAACTATGATTTTATAGATTTTAAATAGTTTTGACTTAAATTATTCAACTTTAATTTGAAATATGAAATACCACGTATTAAATTTTATGTAACCATTAATACTTTATTTAATATTTTAAGTGTTTTTAAATAAGCTAGATAATATAGCTTTATACAACAAAAGTAATAAATTTAAAAAGTAAGTTTTATAAGTAAAAGTAAAAAAAAAATGCAAAAATCGGATTGCTACGTTTTAATTTTGATCGTGTTCTATTCTGTCACACTCTCTGATCTAACAACACTGAACATTGGTAAATACGCTTTCTTTTAGTATTAGTAAGTGAACTTTTAATTCACAGTAAATTTTCTTTTTGGTTTTTTATTAAATTAAAAGTCTAAACTATAATGAAGTTTGAAAAAAATAGTTATGTGCTATTTCTTTTATAAACGTATAGTATTTTGATTTTATCGTAAAGTTTATATTTTCAAGCTATTAACTTCAATTTTATTTCATGGATTTAAGATTCAGTCAACGCTTGATTGAACGTTTAGAACAAACGAAACAACTTCAACTTTTTAAACAAACTTTTAATAAATTACTCTTACTTTTAGTATATCTAAGTTTAAAAAATCTTAAGAAACCAACGTAAGTTCAACTTGATAATTTTAAAGAACTGATAAGCTTCAAACCGACTAGAAAGTGTGTTGCAATCGAGGATGTACGAGTTAGTCCAAGGTATGCGTGAATGACGACGTTAAACGAGCTGCTTGCGCGGAATACGTCAAATACAAATGTGACGATGCGACCTCGTTTATTCAAGTAGTGGGAGACAAAAAGTTAGAAGGTTTGTTTAAATTTAAATGTGTTTTATTGTTTTTTCTTTAATACGATGCAAGAAATTTTTCACTTTAGAATACATAAAGATCAGTGTAATTTAAACATAACCTAGTTTTAATTGATTTTTAGTTATCTCTTGTAATATAGTTAAGTATTTTTTAAATGATCGAGAATATAATTGACACCTTATGCGACAAGTTTATAGTAAGTTTTAGCAGAATATAATAAAATAATAGGAAATAACAATAGTTTAAAAAAAAACATTCTTTTAGTTATTTTAGATGTGCAGAAGATGAATTTCCTGATTTACCAAACAATTACTCTATAATGTTAGATCAAAACAACACCAGGAAAATAATTAATAATAGAATTTTAGGAGCTTGTAAACCTATAGCAGTTTGTTTTGTTAATTAATTTAATTTTTTCATTTAGTCTAAAACTTTGACATCTAATGACCATCAATTATTTACAAGTTTTTAAATGATTTTTTTTTGGCTTCAATTAATTTAAAACTTATTGATCTTTTGATTTTGTTACTTTAATACATTAATTACTTAACAGGCGTCACGAATTAATTGCAAACCTGAAACCGAATTCAAATGCAAACCAGGAAGAATAAAGTTTTTAGGAAGTTCTGTTAACAACCTTATAAGAAACTGCACTGATGGATCGGACAAAAATGTCAAAAAATTTGAGTGTTTTAAATACGAGTTTACTTGTTTCTCGTTTATAAACAAAAGGTGTTTTTCTTATGAAATGATCAGTGCAGAGTTGAACGTCATTTTAAAGACAACAAAAAAGTGTGGATCAAAAGTTGCAACCATGACCTGTTGTTTTTGTGCTTGGATCAAAGCAGGTGCTCACCGAAAAGGCTCAAATGCGACGGAATTGTTTACCGCTACGACGGATCTGACGAAACAGAAGGATGTGATGCCGTCGGAACGAACTTTATACTAAACAAAGCTTTCGTTTTTGATTGGACCAACTTTATGATAGAACAGCCCGGAGAGATCGTCTCTGAAGTAGATAACAAGGACTCAAGTGAACTGCTGAAAGGCTAAAAAAATAATTTTCAAAAAACAACTTTTAATTTGCAAAAGTGTCCAGTTTGAGGGAATAGTTGACACAGAATACATAGCAGTGTCACAGCCCAAAAAATAATATAGTCATTCATTATGTATAAATCAAGAAGACAAGTGTTTTGACAATCTTGGAAGACTCAAGTGTTTTCGATGTTTTGACGGTACAACTATGACCAAAAAACAAATGTGTGATGGAGTTATCTGTTGAATGCACATGTGGAAATAGTAAACTAAAAGATTTGCTTGAACAAATTTATAAAGTAAACAATTCAAAATCAAAACAATGGAACAACAGCATAGTTTGTGACTTATTTCAAAACTTACCTTTAAAGATTGATGAAACATATGGCGATATCGAACTATTTTTTACAAGAGATTATCAAAAAGATTTTTTTTGAGATATTACGATACCTAGAGCATGGCGAACACCGCGAAAATGCTAATTAACAGACAGAAATTGACCAAAACCTTCAGGTTGTGCCGGGCGATAAACATTTCAACACGTGGTTTGTTCAGACTTCAAAACGCCACTACTGATCACGTCTATTTTCATCATTATGACGATGATTATTACGGGTACAGTGGTCATAATCAGGTAACAATGACATTTATTTTTCACTATACGAACAAAAAACACTTAACAGCTTAACTGATTTCCATGGATCTTGCAACCAAGTGTCCTTATAAAAAATACAAATGCTCACAAGAATACGTCAGTAAACCGATGCATATTTCGCGGACTTTTTAATTATAAGGTTTATTAAATTCTTTAACTTTCTGTTTAATATTTAGAGAATTTCTTTTTAGTTTAAATGACCTCTTCAATAACTTTTGATTTGAAAGAAGTAAATATCAGTCTCACACTTTTATTTTAACATTTGAGTTCTAAATTATCTCGGTTTTCTGAAAACGAAAGTGATAAGGTAGTAACAGTGAAAATCCAATTTTTTAGTGCTAATGACTGACAAACTGCAAAAATTAACATTTACCTTTGACAAAAGTAACTTGTTTCAAACATGCAAAGATAACCTGCTTAAATGTCCCTGGTATTTTTGGTGCGAATTTAACTCGCGTGTACAGAAATAGAAAAAGTGTGCGACTTTAACTTCGACTGTGAAGATCAGTCTGATGAAATGTATCGCTCAAAGACAACTCATTTTAATTGTACAACTGGGTACCCCGTTTCATTTGACAGAGAAAAGTTAATGATTATTAGTTAGATTGCAGTGATCTGTGAGACGAATGTAGATAAAATTCTATCAGCTCAGTGGAGCAACTGATAAAAAATGACTACCTAAGGTAGTACTTATAGTTACTTTTGTTTTTACTATTTTTTCAGTACTGTAGACATTTTGAAAAAACTGAAAAATGTTGATGAAAAGCGATCGAAAAAGTCTTGCAGTTTAGTACTTGTTACAAATTTATCGTTGTCCTATGGGATTTCTTTGGTAATTTACTAATCTGCAACACGCCCTACCAAAAACAACACGCGTCGCCACTGATATATACATTACAGTGTATTTTATTATAAGCAGAATATAAAGCTGTGGTGAAAATAAAATTAGTTATTTTTCAATGATTTGATTGTAAAACTCACTAGCAGCTTGTTAAAATGATTCATTATCATTTTAAATTTAGGTTTTCAAATGTAAGCATTTTTCAGTTTCTTTTACCTAAACAGTTTTGTTTTAGTTTTTGATGTGACTTTGCCTTAAGATGCTAGTTAAGTTTCAGTTTAGTTGATTTACACAATCACTTTGACCTATAATATTTTTTAAATTTTTTTTATAGACTTATGCTTTTGTTTTAGTGTTAAAAATATACAACAACTTTTCAATGTATACTTTATTATAACACAAACAACTCATTTCATCGAAACACAACAAAAAAAAAAAGTTTTACGATTAGTTTGATACCAAGTACAAAGTATTTGTATAACAATTGTTAAATCAACAAAGGTAATGAATGCGAATAAACTATAAGAACTATGTTTGTAAATAATAAAACATTAACAATACAAAAAAACTCAGTACGTTTTTTTCTAAACGTATTTGTACAGCTTAAAATACTCTAGGTTAAAGTGTTCTACAAAGATATTGTCTAAAACATTTACAGAAATGATTAAAACAGCTAGTTTTTGCAATTCGTATTTAATGTAAGCTCTGAATAACACAAACTAGATTACAAAACAAACCCTGTATTTTAAACATGTATTCGATAATAAACAATCAGAGAAAAAAAAACTGTTTAACTAAAGTCTATATCTGAAACATAGATAGCCGAGTAAAGTAAAAAAAAACAAAGTCAAAAGCAATTGATATATTGTCAAATATAGAAATATATATATGTGTATAAATATCACAATTGTATGTAAAGATTAGAAACTCTATCGCAGAGAAAAGAATTTCAACGAATTTCAATTATACTTTTGCAAACTGATGACAAAAAGTGTAAAGTTGTTTGAAGTATAGTATAGCAAAATATTTTTAAGCTTTGGACCAATTATACACCATTAGTTTAACTAAAAGTAATGGTTTTTACAAGAAAGTAACAAAACAGACAACTTGAGTTACAAAAATTCCATTGTTTTAATGTGTCATACTTATACTAAAAGTACTAGAAAAAAATGACATTTATTTTTAAAAAGTAAAGTAGCAACTTTAAAACATTAATCATTCTAAAATTGGTTGTAGAAGTACTTTAACTCTTAATATTAAGCTAAAAAGAATTTAAATAAAGTAGGAACACTATTTAGAAATAAGATAGTTGAAAGCGTGAGTACCGCTTAGCAGTTTTTAAACTTTTATTTTTTAATATTTCTGCTTACTTAAGGTTAATATTACGTAGTAAATTGATGTTTAAAATATGAAACTCAATATAAAAAACATATACGAAGACGTTTTAACTTTTCAATATTTAGCATAAAAATTTACTAACAATTTTAGAGTTTTTATAGAAAAACTTAGCAATCTGTTTGGCACACTGTACAGTTAATATTTTGGTATTAAACAGTAATAAAACACCTTTAAAATTAAAAAGACTAGGTAACTATGAGTTTTATTTTCTAAACAATAAAGCAGATATATATATATACTTTACTTTTATATACATATTAAAAAATGACACAAAACAGATTTATATTGATTAAAAAACTGGAATAACTAAAGACTAAAGCAATAACAATGTATCAATAAATAGCAGCACATTAAACTTGGCCGCACCTTAAACAGATTTTTTTAATGTAACGGAAACTACTAAAATTTCGAAAGCTATACAACCACTTTGAGCAAATCTTAGCAGCAAAATAAAACAAGATAGACTGTATCGGATAATACTTACAGTTAAAAATAAAAATTTAAATGTAATTATAGTTGAGAGAAAAGCCACTATAATGGTAAACATTCTAGAGTACTATGTGTAAATTAGAAATTAGAATAAAAAAAAAAAACCGTTAGTGTAATTTACGTTGTACAGATCTACCTTAACCTAAGAAACTTGTACAAAGTATTATTGATGGTTAAAATACTAATTAGAAAAAGTAATTTCCACAACAAAATACCGTTAAAAACTTTAAATCTCTACGCAACCTGTGTGACTTTATCTTTATACACTTAAAATAGAAAAATGTTAACAGTTTGCACAAAAATAGAAAAATAGATAAAGTTGATAAATAAAATAATCTTCAAATAATCAAGATCAAATAGAAATAAAAGGCACATTCAACTTACTTATTGAAAAAAAGAACAAAACATATCTATAAAATGCTGCTATATTCTTTCTAAATTTGCCTTAATAATTATATAAACCTCAATTGAAGACACTTAATATCGCTTTAGTTTGAAATTTTTTTCAAGGTCGACCCTTTGAAGCGACCATCTGCAAATGTACGTTTGATCTGTTGTGTCTGTGTAGGTGACCCTTAAAATTTAAAATAAGTTCTTTAGAAAATTCTTGTTTTTTTAAACTACAATATTGGTATTTTCTGATACATCTCGATAAATAACCAATGAAATAACTCATTAAACATCAAAAAGTGTGAGTAAATACTTATGAAAGTTTTACATTGTTATACAAAAACTTTAGTTTTTTCCGTTAAAACGCTTCAAAGAAAACTTATCAATGCATAACTTTATTTAGTTTAACAGTTCAAAGTATTAATACATTTTTTTTTCAATCTACCACACGAAATTTTCACCTGAAATCGATATCCGATGTTATATAAAATGAAAATTTTGTAGTACAAAGACATTGAAATTTCTATTATAACAAAATCAAGAAAAACAATCAGTAATAGAAACATATGTAATTTATAGTTTCAATTTATAAAATAAAAGTAATAATTAATATATTTCCTATATCATTATAAAATCTTAGTAAACAGTTCTAATGTTAATTAGTGCAATTTTCGAATTTTAGCACACAAAATCCCCACCTGAAATCTGAATCCGATATTGCACACGTTGCACTTGTACGGACGCGACTTGCACGCCACAGCGTTGAACTTTGACTGCTTGCCAGCACCCTCATGCGGTGAAAATTTTCTGCTTAAAACCACTTCGTTTTCGCTCAAGTAGTTGGACACTATTTCCCTAGTCGTCTTAGCGTATATCTGACGGATTCTCTCCGTGCAGCGACCGAGCGATGCGTTTTGAGTCTGAATTAGGTTTGCAATAAGTTGGAATGCAGAAAAAGGTTTGAGTTTTTTTTTTGACCGTAGTTATACCAGTAGGAAAAAAAGGATTAATTTCAAAAAGCTTGTAATGTATAACTAGTAAACTTTTTTATTTAGAATAAGCTATAAAATGTGAAAATATCAAGCTGTTTTATTTTTCTTTTTTTCATAGACTTTAAGCATACCAGTGGAAAAAATATTTTTTTCATTTCCGAAATATAAACGAGGTTAGACAAAAAAATAGTATTGGAATTCCTTTTTGGTCACAAAACAACTTAGAACAACATTTAATTCAATCATTTTACCCAAAGTTCTAACTACCAGGTTGTTTTTCGACATCGCGCTCCTAATTTGCTCGTCGATGATCCTCTTGATCAGATCTCTTCCTGCGTGATGGGACGAGTTCACTGATGAGGATTGCAGGATCATCTTGTAGCTCAGTTTGCTCCTCAACTTGCGTCTCATCATGACCGCGTGACCTGAAATAATTTGTTAAACTGTTTATTAATAAATAAGATAATAAGAAGGTTTATTTTGACTTGTGGTGCATAAATGAAGAATCTGTTTAGTTGTATTACTATCTATATATAAAAAGCGGATAAGTTATAAGTAAGTTGCTTAATTTTTTTAAATCTTGACAACAAACAAGTCTTTTTGTAAACTAAGTGCATAGCCCACATATTCTTGATACTTTGTTTCGTGTTCAGTAAACTTGTTACTAATAATAAAGTTATACAAAGAGCCTAAATTCATATTTACTAGAAAACAAACCATTGCTACAGTAACTTTGAATATAAATGGATACCTTAAACAGTTTAGTTTTTTAATTTGCTTTTCATATCTTAATATTATGGTTTTTAATTAAAAGATTTGTAATAGTTTAAAGGTTCAACTTAACTTTAGCAATAACTATTTTTTCAATTTACAACAAATTTTAAAATTTATTGTATTTACTATAAAATTTATTGTAAACACCTACAAACTAGTTTTTTAATGTAAGTTTTATTACTAAACTTTTACATACAAAACTACTACATTTTTTGTTACAACTGCTTTAGGCAAGTGGAAAGATTTTTATAATAAACACAAGTTTTAATGTTTTTATTTTTATTACTAATAGCTGTCAAAACTGTTGCAATTTACAGAAAAATGTATTTAAAGTTTAAAATGGTTTTTTTATAAATACACATAAATGTTTCAGTGAATGCACTTTTTTTAGAGCTAAACGCTTTTATATATTTAGATTCTAGACCGTAATGCTTCAAACCTACTTTTTTCTACATGTAAAGATATTTAAGTTTAGAACTTGTTTTTACTAAATAGAAGTTACTCAATGTATCAAAATTATTTCAAAACTGTTAAACATAAAACTTAAGGAATTAGTAAAAAAAAATCAAACTTTTAGAACGTAGATGTTTAGCGAGATGTCCGACTATTCTGAACCCGACAGGGCAAACCGGACACCTGAAAGGTCTTGAGTCCTTCGAAGCGGAGCCCTCTAGTTCGATCGCGTTCGTAACCACCAAATAATTCTCTTGCTAAAATCACATTTAAGTAAAAAATCAAAGTTTGCAGGCTATTTGGTACTAATCGAATAGTTCTACTGCTTGAATGTAATATTTAAAAAATCAAAACACTTAGGTGTTGATATAAAAAAATATTTTTTAAAACTCCTTGATAAAACATTCTTAATATATCAGAGATCTTTAGCTATAGTTATATTTATTGTCAAATCAAAGATTAATTTTGATTTTTTAAACTAATATATTTTAATTAAGTAGTATTTTATATTAAATTACTCACACTGCTTACGTCTCGTCTACCGCTGCTCCTCTCTTCAACTGTTACGTCATCAAGAGGTGACGTAGGAGGTCTTGCCGTGACGTCACAGTTTTCAGCTGCAAAATAAAGTGGGTGGTTATTTTTTTATAGTACTGCACAGGATGCTCTCTACTGTGACGTCATACTGAAGTTTGCGAGCGCTTTTTGGTTTTTAACAATAAAAAAATTTTTTGGTTTATTAATATGTATTAATATTTAGTAGTTTTTTGGTTTATATTATTATAAAGTAAAAAATAAAATTTAAATTGCCTCAAAGTTTGTTGTAAAACTTTAATAATATACAGTTTATACAGTATTAATTTTAAATCAAATTTTGTAAAACAAAACAAACTTCGTAACTTAAAAAAAAAATATGTAAACGCGTAAAATTTCAGTTCTAATTAATAAAATTCTAATAGGTTTTTAAAATTTACTTTGACTTTATATACTTTTAGCACTATTAACTATAATTTAAAGTAGTACTTATTCGTATTTAACAAGCTTGTAGCATTTCTTTCAACTTACGTATAAAAACATATTCGACTACTTAGAATGCTTACTTACTTTTAAGAAACTACTATTCGAATTACTGCAAAATTCTAAGAGAAACACACAAAAACTTGCTAAAAAGTTTCCAACCTATTTTAGCTATTTTTCACACAGCAAACTGACACATTCAAAAAGTACGCGCGAACACTCAACGTGCCAGCTCAACAAAACGTGCGAAGCAACGGTAACAGCATAATAGAATCACGAACTCAGTTAAATACGATAATATTTTTGCAAACCCAATTAACCTGGTGAGGTTTGCAGAGCGACAAGCGAACAGCAGTTGTTGTTGTTACCGTTGTTGTTTGTTTTCGATTGTTGTTGTTGCTGCGATGTGCAAGCGAAACTGGACTTGACCGACGTCCACTCCGGAGTTTTCTTTGCAGTTTGCTTGCTTCTGTGTGAACAACTTGCATTGTAATTTGTTATTTTTTGTTAAAACTCAAAAACCTAAAAGTTTTAAAATCTGAATGACTTTTGAGTTTAATTTTGATGGCATTTTTTTCAAACGATGATTTAATTCATCTTGCCATTGTTTTACTGCTTTGAGAATTTAGCTTCTATTGTTGAGCTTTCAAGGATGGACTTTCTTGTTTTCGTATAAAACTTGTTGATTTACAGTTTACACTTTAAAAAATTAAGGACAAGTTATTACTTATCTAAGTATATTAAACTTTTCACACTCTAAATAGGACTTTTAAAATCTCAGATGTGTAAACTTTACTTTAAAATTAATTTATTGCAGCCGTCGAGTTCCACATTGAATTATTTAAACCCGGTTTATCAAAGTTCATACAAACAATCTGCAAACCGCAAAACGGCGTATCATTCAACTAGCAGCTCTTACATAACATCGTTACGTCACATGCGTCGTCAAACGACGACACACGAGAGGACGTGCGTTACTTTACATTGAAATTCCGGTTAGCAAGGGCTCTATCATGAAAATCACTCAGCTCAATTCACACACTGCAAGGCTCAATTCACACACTGCAAGGCTCAATTCACACACTGCAAGGCTCAATTCACACACTGCAAGGCTCAATTCACACACTGCAAGGCGCGTTTCCTCAACCCGTGACGCTTCAGTGTGACTAAAACGAGAGGCTTTTTTGTTTTTTCTTGAAAACCATGACGTATCACACGTTGATTTTTAGCACCTTTGAAGTGCTTTTTTGATATCAAAGTCGCAAAAGTTTTAAATGGATTTGGAGCGATTGTTTGTTATCAATAAAACAAATAAATATCAAAAAAATTCGTTTAAACCTATTGTGGTTTTTAAAAAGTGCTTTTTGTAAAATATTAAATGTTCGTAAAGTATCAGAAATAGTTTGAGTTTATTATAAAATAAAAAATCATTGCTGAGAAATTAAGTATGAGTCAGTAGGATTCAGCGGGCCGACTGTGCGGAAAATCAATGAAGCGTATCATGAGTCACTCACTTTATTTGAAGCTTCTTCGTTCACTTTTGAGCAACTGCACTTGCTACATACATGCGAGATTTGTTCATTTTCACTGCTACCATTCTTGAATCGTCTGAAATAAAAGTTCTCCGATTAAAAGAGTTTAGTTTTTTAAATGTACTTTAAAATATCTGTAAATAAAAGTAAACATAAATCGATTGTTCAATTAAAACAAAATTTAAACAAACTATTTACTTTAGCCTTAATAACTATCTGTAACTTATGACACAAACAACTTAAATTTACTTTAAAAATCTGAAGTAAGAATGACCGAAGATATTTTTGATAAAATCAGAGTTTATTACAAAGCCTTTTATATATATATTATTACTTGCTTACTGAATTAAAACGATATGACTTCTCCTAAAACAAAAGTAGAGCTTTCTTACTAACTCCCAAGCCTTATTGTTAATAGAACCACAGGAAGCGGTGAGTTTTGGAGTTTTTGAAATGAATAACAGTTTAGAACTGTTTTGAAACCGACCTAGTTTTTAAAAGCAAATCTTGAAATTCTCACACTTAACCTGTTTTTCAGTTTGAATACTACATGAAACCAACATCAAAGAATTATTTAAGAACAACATGTAAAGTTTTGATTTATCCTAAAAACACATTTAATGCTATTGTACACATACAAACTTTAGGTGCAGATCATATCGAACTTTTGATAGCTTCAAAAACAAGTTTCTGGTAATTCTAAACAAAACTACTTAGATTTAATTTGATCGAGTTGTTTATATACCTGAAGTAGCAAAAAGACTTATAATATTTAAATTTTAAATAGAAACAATTGTAAAAACGATCTGTATAACTTTATTTTAGTTGCCTTATTTTAAAAGTAAGTATTTCTGAAGTTGAAACATTTGTATTAAGGAACAAGATTTTAACTTTACAAACACAAGTTATAATTTTTTAGCCAAAATATATGTTTGTATACTTTTTTGGTGTAAAAAACTAGCTTATCTGGGTATACAGACGCAGTGTTTACCTTAAGTATCCTAAAATGCAATTTTTTTTTATTGGAATTCGCATGCAGCTTTGCAAAGAGTTAAAAACGATCTAATTTCAATCGAAATTAATCACTATATCAATAAGTTTGAAATAATTTGAAACTGAGTTGAAAATAAGCAAACTTTTAAAGTTAGCCAGCAGATAAGTTCATATAACACGTAGGATGATACAAAAGCTTTAAACAGAAAAGATAAAAATATTGTTAATGAAACAAAGTATTTTTACATTACTTTAAAAACTTGTGCAAAACAACATGTTTTCAAACATTAGTTTTAATTTTTAAATTTGTTATATACTTTGATACGTTTTATCATTCTTTGTTAAAATTTGCTCATTTATTCTTAATGTTTTATTTTACATAAAATCTGCTTAATTTTTTTATACAGGGTCACGAAACTAAGTTTTAAACTTTTTTAAATATGTGCTTATTTATTTACAGATATTATTAGCTGTGTAGTAGCTATAACTTTCTTTGATTTATAATTAATTTGTTTTTGTTTTGTTTTTAAGTTTTTCTTTATGTATGAATTTTCTAAAATTTTTTTTTTTTTAGAAGCTAAGCTTTAAGAATTTCGTAATTATAATGAAAGTAATAAGTTCAAATTTACAGATTTAAGAATATTAACTATTTTTATTAAATTCAGTGATTTTTTTTTTCATATGTAGCAGAAAGTTCAGGCAGGAAACAGTATCTTACATAAACTTGTTTTATAACCATGTCGTCATAATTCTATACTTGTAATTATAATAAATCAAATGAGTTTAAATTTTTTTTCTTTATCCTTGTTTTTAAGACAAGCTCAAGTTGTCAAAAGTAAAAACTTATTAATTTTAAACAAATTTTAATGATAATAACAAGCTCACAACAGACATATTTAGACAAAAACAACAATACATAAACTTAAAAACGACACAAAGCTTTAAAAGCAACACTTTTTGCTGAAATGCTTACTGTGCATAGAACTAAATAATTTCAGTAAAAATTATTATATAAATAACAAACACAAAAAGTTATACAACAGTAAAGTAAAATCTAGCAAGTAGAATGCTTGACCACATTATTGTGATTCATTTGTGGTTTCTGTTATGTCACCAGGATTTTGTTTAATTTTACTGTTTTTATTTTTATTTTTTAAATAGCTCTGTGTTTTTAGATAATTTTTAAATGGGACTTGTACCAGAAAACAATTATTTCCCCCGTTTTTTGCAGCGAATCAGGTTTTCTGCACTTTATTAAATACACAAAACAAAAGTGCATAATTTATTTCAAACAAAGTTATTTAAAACATCAAGAGTTAAAACAGCCGTTTTTTGTAAAAAAAATAATTCATACAAACGAAATTGATTCTAAAAAAAAACAATTAACAAAATTACAAACTTTATAAAAGTGCTCGTAGACGCCCTCTGGCGACGACTCTTCAGTTTCTTCGCTTTCAATCTCGGGAAACTCCCGAAGTTGTTCTCAGTACAGCTTCCCTCAGAAACGTCTCCGTACAAGTCACCGTCGTACCTCGGAGCTGCGCTCGCTTTGCAGCTTACTCCAACAGCTGCAATTTTTTTTTGTTTAAGAAAATTATTCTAAATTTTGAACAAATGAAGCTTTTTTGGATCCAGCGGTAGTGAAGCAAATTTTAAATGGTACGAATATAAAAGTATAAAAATACAAATTTCGGAATCACTAGATTTAAAAATAATATTTGGACAGCCCTGGTTTAAAAACAAAACACATAATAAGTTTTATTCATCGTGGTTCATTTATTTATTTCCGACTCACAATTTTAATTCATTAACAATCAAGCAACCTGTCGAGGTATATGCTACTTGTGACAGTTTAGGAATCTGAACGGTCGCGTCTGATTGGTTGTTGAGGATCACTCCTGAATCGTTGCTCCACCTCTGCTGATCCTCGCTCTGTGTCTGGTTGTTGGACGAATTGTCAGTGTTCTTAGATTGGGACTTATTTTCCTTCTGCTCCGTCAGCGGCTTGGCGCTCTTTATCGTGTATACGAGTTGCGTTGGTTCTTTGTTGCATCCGGCTTCAACGTTGATTGTGTTGCCGCATTTGAGCTTTGACTTCCTGTTTCATTTGGTTTGAACATTTCATTTCGTAAAGAAATCATTTTGAAAGATACTTGTAATAGCATTAAACTGGAAACAAAGCTATTTGCACAATAAGCACAAGTTTAAGTGAATTTTATTATATGTACAAAATTAGAGCTTCTTTTATAGGAAGTACTCGTATAGTAGCA
>NW_028140077.1:0-35452 GCF_965202585.1 Thalia democratica | reverse complement strand
TCTCGAAAAACTTTTAAAACTAAGTACTCATTTTTTAATAGAAAAAGGATGCATAAGTTAATAACTATTTATTGTAAATTTGTATTTTGATATTAAAATTAATATCATTATAACAAGTAGTAGCTTACTACTTGTTTCTAGAAGTACAACGTAGGAGTCAACAATAAGCTAAAGTACCAAGGGAAAATTATAATTGCATCACTGCAATGTAACTATCTCAAGTAGTGAACTTTCTACTTGTTTTCTAGAATTATTATGAGGGAGTCATCAATAGTTTAAGTGTAAAATTACAGAAAAGTTTATTTTTCCTGTGTTGTCTGTGTTGTAATAAAGTAGAGAAGAGAGTAAAAAAATAATAAAATAAGCTTTTTTTCTTAGCAAGTTAAAAAGATGCTGTTTTTTGATGCGCAGAATGTTGGATGGAACGAGCATAAGAGACAGTCAGAATTACTGCAGAGAATTTCATAGTATTAAAGTAAGATAGAAGAATTGACCAAGTTGTTTATAAGACTTAGTCGACAGTCAGTTACTAAGCTTACCAAAGCTTTGAGTCAGTTGTGGTATAACTATGTCACTTTTGTTCACTTTATCATATATTATTGTTTTTGACTTGTACAATATAAATCACAATTCACTTAGATTTGTAAACATTAGCTTAGTAGTAAAATAAATACATTAAATTTAAGGAGCGTTCCATTTGAACGTTTGTAATAATGAAATTAAAAAACCTTTTAGATAATGTCGTCCAAACGCTTATCGTTTGACGACTATCACTAGGTCGCAGCACAGGGAAACCCCCTAACTTGACCATGACCAACCATCCGTTGGCTGTTACATCATCACTAAGAGTCTAAACTAAAACTTTAGGAAAAGGGACACAACTTAAAAATTTATTTTGAGTTTTTAGACTACTTTTTCGTTCTTTTCACTACTTTTTTTACTTCAAAACATTACACTAACTGCAATTACCTACAATTAACTATAATTAAAAAACATATTAAGTTTAAGAACATAATTATAACTCATTTTAAAGTACTTTCAATTTTTATTAATAAATATAGTTATTGTTAATTAAAAAAGTTTTACAAATCAAGATGAAAACATCAAACATAATTCTTTGTTATTATATAATTAGCAATTTGTATCATGTTTATATTTTTTATTGCAGACTATTTATTGATTATTAACATAAGTAAGCTTGTATTGATTTGATTTGTAAGCTCATCGAAATTAGAACAAATAACCACGAAAAGTGAATACATATTAATTAAACAACTAAGTTTTTTACTTTTTTTTACTTTTATATTAGTTACATTTAAACAAACCAATGGTTTTTACACCAAATCTTTCGAATTTAGTACACATAAACATAAGTAAAAATTAATTTTGTATTTAACCAAAAAATAACCAACCTAGTTATGACTTTCCACAAGTGTAGAACGAACTAACCAATTCCTGAAACTTTCATCCCGAAAAATCTAAGTACTTATTTCGTGAATATAAAGTTATTTTACTGTACATAATTCTGGAAAAATATTAGACAACTATATTAGACATTTACTTTTATAAAGAATGAACTGTACGAATCTTTACACAAAAATGTTACGAATACTTTTGTCAACTAATTTACTTAAAAACTATTTTAAGATTTAATTAAATAACAGAAATTAATTAATGGAATAACTGTTAATTATTTTGAAAACAGTAATAAATTTTAGAATTTTTCTTAATGAAACACTGTTTTGTAAAAACTATTATTAAATAGGTGCTCATCTTTACACAATCAAACTTTTTACTGATCATAAAAACTACTGTTTTTAGATGCTTTAAAAACAATTGATTTTTAAATATTAACGTTTTTTCTAAAAAACAAAATTTCTAACACGTTCTCGTGAGATGAGTCAAGGTTAAGGTTAAAATATGTTGTATTAATTACACATACTTATTATTTAATTTAACGATTGCTCTCTTGAGGTAGCCAAAAAAAATTTGGCAAAAAATATATAGAATGAAAAGTTTTTAAAAAATTAACACAAAAAAGCCCTCCGAATTCTCCCGCTAACCTGTCCAAAATTAAATAAAGAAACTTACCAATTTATCAATTAACACAATGTAAAGAACAAAATACAATGACCAAAGCCGAAGTGTGCGACATGGTAAGACTCTTTATGTGAAGCGAAATTTAAAAAAAATATATTTAACAACAAAGAATTTGGAATTTATGGAGACTATGGCCTTGCGGTCATACAATCTAAATCGCCGAGAACCGCAGAAAATACAGCAAAAGTGCTACATAAGATTTTTGGATAAATGGAGTTTAAAATTAAAAATAGACGCAGGTCTAATTCAAACAGACTTTCTAGACATAGAGTTCAACTTATCCAACAGAACAAACGTTCCATTGAGAAAACCGAATTCGGATATCCTATATGTGAGTAACCAACAATTACCAATAACTATTAACGAAACACTAAATAATTTATCAAGTAACCAAGAATCATTTAACTGTATAAAACATAATTACCAATCAGCCTTCAAAGCCGCCGAAAACAAATTCGACCTAACATACCAAAAAGCAAATATAACAACAAAAAAGCAAAGAAAAAGAAAAACTTTTTGTTTCAACCCACTTTTTTCCTTAAATGTAGCCACTAAATAGGCAAAGAATTCTTAAATTTAGTAAAAAACACTTTGACGCAAACACCTATTCCACAAAGTTTTAAGAGGAACACACTCAAAGTTTATTATAGCTGCATGAGAGTTTAAAAAAAAATTAAACACAATAACAAAATATCAAACAACCTAAACCTCAAACAGCAAGATAAAACGTGTAACTGTAGGAAAGAAAAATGCCCTTTAGACAATGACTGCGTAGCAAACAATATAATTTACCGAGCTACTATAAAAACAAACAACATAAAAAAAAGTTTTACGTAGCTTTAACAAACACAACATTCAAAAATAGATACAGTACTCATAAGGCAAGCTTTAATAATAAACTTAAAAAACCATAACACTGAGTTATCAAACCAAATATGGGAGTTAAAATACGCAAACAGATATTATAATTTAAAATGTGAAATACTCTGCAGAACTAAAACAAAACCCAAAAACAACAAAACATGCCATTTATGTAGCCGAGAAAAGTATGAAATCGAAAAAAAAAAGTTATCACTAAATAAAAGAAAGACAACAAACCTGTCTTCACAACTAACTTATGTATTTAAAAAGAACAAAAAACACTAATCAATAAGAAAAAAACAGTAACAAAATAAAACTAAAAGAAGAACTACAAGGCAAAACAAAACAAGTAACTTGTACATAAGTTATTTTTAAAATAAGCTAACTAAACTAACTCAATTTTTTTCGAAACGTCATAATGTGTTTTTTGTGATGCTTTAAAAAAAATTGCTATTTGCTTTATTATTGTTAATGAAATAGGTAATGCGTAGAAAATTTAGTAAATAATACGAACATTATTTTTCTTTAATCATAATTAACCTATTATTTAAATATTTTTAAAATTATACTTTCATCCCTAACCAAAACACACTGAAAGTAATAATTAATTAAAATGTAAGCTTTTATATGATAAATCAGGTTAAAGAAATAGATTTAAAAAACATTTTTTTTTTCAAAACAATGGTCAAAAAATCAAACTAAAAATAATCTTTATGTTTAATAAACCAAGTAATAATTAGATTTAAGTCACCCTTAATACTTGTCAGCTAGAATAGTAAAAAAATGTGAACATATAATAAATGTTTGTTTATTATACGCCCGAGTAATTATGTGGCGATTTTCTCATACAAATATAGCAGCAATGCTTGCTAGAAATAAAATTGCAATAACAGTAACTTTTTTTGTTATTCTAACATTCAAAGTTCAGTATTTTCCCAAAATAAGTTGAGAAATTTACAAAACGAATCAAGAATAATAGTTTGTGGCAACTCTACTATTCTTTACAAAATTTGTAAAATAAGTTGTTAACTATTAGATTTTAAATTATTTCATATTGATAATTATACTGTTTATTGTTTTACAGATTAAAAAAAATCAAATAGGTATACTAAACAAATATTAGAAAAATTAAAGTTTGAATATAGTATAAACTTGTATAAGTCCGAAAACTATTACCATTTGTTTTAAGTGTAAGTTTATATGGCTAAAATAATAGTTAGGTATTTTTAGAACTATTTTTCTACAGTATTAAACTTTTCTTAAACTTTTTTTTATTGTTCTTATTCTTAAAATAATTTAAAGCTTTTCTTTAATATATTTTAAATTAAAATATTAAAATACTAAACTTAAATTCAGAACTTGTATAAGTTTTATTGAATTAGTTTGTATTTACATATCACTTAAAGTATACTAAAAAAGAGTTTCACTGTCTACTACTTCAAACCAAAAGTTTTATATATATATTTTTATTTACTTTTACAATTTAAATTAAATAATAGAACAATTTATTAAGAATTAAAAAAAAAAGTGAAAAAAAAAATTATAATGTGTTTAAAGAACAAATTATAAAGATATCTGACTATTTTATGCATTGCTAGTATTCAAAAAAAATATTATTGTTTTTCGTTAGTTTCAATGTTTTTAATGAATAAAATTAACAGCTTTTATACAATATTTCTAGCAAGAATATTATTTAAATATCAGTTTAAAGTACTACAAAAAAGTAATGTGGAATAATTAGAAAAAAACTAGCAGATTTAGAAAAACTACTGCTAATAGATATTTAGTTTCAATCCAATTATAAAACTAATATAATTTCTATATGTTTTTATAGTAATGCAGAAAAATAAAAATTTTAGCTTGTATACATAGGTTTAAACGTTCAGCTGCTTATAAAAAAAAATGAAAAATATTAAATTATCAAAATTATAAACAAGGTTTATACTATTATTAAAACAATTAAAAACCATATTTTTCATATTTAGCAGCTTTAAAAACACTAAAATGAATGTTTACTACTAAGTTTTAAATACTGTAACATTTTAGCATTAAAACATTAAGCTCAATTTAAAACATGAAGTTATTATCAAAAATTAACATTTTAAATAGCAATCTTCAGAATTAAAACAGTTATGGATGAACAATTATATCTACTATAAAAATGAACGTGGGTTAGTGTGATGGAAACTTGATTAGTGGTGCAAGCTACAAGCAAATATGTTAAAACAACATTTTGTTTTAATGTTTACCTGTAACAAAAACAGTTGTTAGTTTGATTTAAATCATTACAAATACTTTGGTTTTAATTGTTTTGTTTGTTTTTAAACAACTATTTTAAACAAAATTTTATGAAAAGCAGTTTGCATATAAATAAATTTTATGGTTAATTTTTTTTGTTATTGAAAAAACTTAAGACTACTTAAATTACCTGAAAATTCATTTAAATTTTGTTATTTACCTGAAATTCAAATCGTGATGAAATATACTTTTTTTAATAAATAAGTTACAATTAATTGATAAAGACTATTTTATTGATTAAACTAACTTTAATAAAAAAAAATAAAAAGTAAATTGAAATCATCTTTTGAAAAAAATACATAAAAGTAAAACTTTAAAAAACTTTGAGTATATTTACTAGAGCATTAGATTTTAGCTTTGCAAATCTTTAAAAGTTTATACAAAATAGTGTTACAAAATATATCTAAATATAATTACTACTCTAGTACTTTAAACTAAAACATTGCAAGTCTCAAAATTATCAAATGTTTGTTTGTTGTTATAAAAGTTCATTTTTTCCTATTTTTAATTTTGTTGAATTACTACACAAAGTAAAAAAAATTAAAAATCAAACTATCAAAAGTTTTTAACTGAAAGTTGTAATATGTAATTCTGAAATCTATAAAAGCTTTAAGAAATGTATTATTTAGTTTTAGTACTGCTAAACCTCATTTTTGGCTAAAATGTGTGATTAAAAATTTTATAAGCTTGTTAACCAATAAAAAAAAAACTATAAAAAGATTTAACAACATGCTGGCATTTTAACATAAAATTTAACAAATGGTGTATAATAAAACTAACTTCTAAATGACTTTGAAAACGTCTATTAGAGCCTTAGTAGTTGTAGAAAATATCCAGTGCCAAACACCAGTTTAGTAGGGACTCACTCAATTCCATTTAGTTTTTTTGAAATGGAATTTGGTACTAACCCAACTTTGAAGAACACTTTAAAGTCATAAGCTAACAAATGAAAAATGAACTAAACCAGAGTTAGTACAGTTGGAGGTTTGTTTACAAAACTGTTTACCATGAGCTGGAATACATTAGAAATTTAGTTATAATCAGTCTACAAGTTCAAGTTTAAAATGTATAACTTATATAACTAACAGGAAGTCTGTCAAAGATTAAGCACTAATAATGTCCAAAGGGATGGTTAACACAACTTTTGCATTTGTATTGAAACAAATAATGTTTAGAATCTTAGATAATCTAACAGATGTAAAATCTTAAGTATTGAATTTATACTCAATATACTGTGAGTTTTGTAAGTTGTAAAAAATATTCATACACAAAAGCAAAATATACAAAATTAGAAATTACAAAGCAGTTGTCCTCATAATGATTTAATTCAGTTGCTGTGCTCTAGTTTTCAAAGCTTACAGTAGGTTTAGATCCACTATTTAATTTCTTTCTATAGATTAAATATTTATTTATTATATAATCTTCATCTGTATTTCTTATTTGACTAAATATTTTTTGCCCAAAACATGCAGAATTATAATATCAACTTTTTAAAACAGAATGTGATTATTTCCCTAAAAATAAAAACTTGATCTCTTAAAAAAAATAAACTCTTATTTATTATTTTTTTAATTTCTTGTTTCTTCTTCATAAGCCACTTATCAGCACTATCAGTTGTAGAGGTACCATTAAAGTTTTTTGGTCCATGTAAGGTCCATCAAACGCTTATAGAAGGTGTTTGTTTTTGTGATTTTGTACTATCAGATCTATTCATAACTGGTAGAAAAAACAACTACTTTTGATTATTTTTAATTTCCACAAATACTCATCATGTTAAAGCACTACAAAAAAATATGTAAAATAATAATGTGTAAAAGAAAAAAAGCTTTGATAAAATACACTAACTAAACTTTTAATTAAAATTTGGTGTTCTTCACTATTAGGCTTAACTATAAAGTTATATTAATTTATCACTATCACATATACTTACTGCCAATAGATAATGCATTTAAAATACTACTTTAAGAAATATCATTTATAACAAAAGCTTATTTTATTATTAAGCTTATCTTAAGAACATCAGTACTGGAAAAAATATATATTAAGGCCATAGGGGGTCCAACATTTTGTTTAAAAAAAAGTTAACAGGTTATTATATATAAGTTCTACGTATAAACGAGAAACTAGTTTTTATATAACAAAAATACTTAATTAGTTCCTGAGATATATTAATGATTAGTTTTTGTAAAAAATTTCCTATAAAAATGTATAGATTACAAATTTTTTACTGTCATTTTTCTGAGAAATTTTAAAATTACTAAAAGCCTTTCTTCTCCTTCATTTTTCAAGCTAGAGACCTCTAAATTTTAGGAAAAATTATTTTTATAGTTTGAAAAACTTTGAATGTTAAGTTTGTTAAACTACCAAAAAATAATAAATTTAGACTAATTACAAAAAAATTAATGGTTTTTCTTTAATAAAATTTTGTTTTTTAAGATAAAAAAAAATCTGCATAGCATCAATTTTAAAATTAATAATGTACTTACTGTGAAATTTTGAAGAAGATTGGTTAAAAAATGAATGAGAAGATTGATTTATATAAAAAGTATTTTTTTGCGTTTTTGGTTGCCTTCTATAAAAACCTTTTATATCTTAAAATATAAACTTTGTTTGAATTTTGGTCAAGAACTTAATACTTTAAAAGTTACTTTGAACTTTTTTAAGTGGTAGTGTCTAATGGCGTAGATTAAACTCTACAAAACAAGATCAACTTGTTAAAATCAAGGTGGACCTCTCCCCTTATACTTTTAAATAGTTTATGGATAAATAAGAAAAACTTTTTGCTGATTTCAAAGACTTTTAGAATATTTTACTAAAAATATATCATCTGATTTACTTTTGTGGCCAATAGCTTCAAATTTTAGGAAATGTTTATTGCATTACAATAAAATCCAGAAAATAAAAACATATATCTTATGAATAAAAGTATTGAAAATATTTTTTACTTACAACTTATACTTTTTTTTTAATAGTTTTTTTTGAACTATTTAAAGATTGGAGTAAGAAAGTCTATTTATGAAAAACTGCAGAAGAAATACTTTTAACAAGATTGCTACTCTTTAAGTCAAAAAAACTATCCTGAGTGACCAAAAACTGTCCGATTCATAATGACTTTTAATTCCTTTAAAAAATGATTAAATAATTTTCTGAAAATTCAAATATACTTTTTTAAATCAATAGAAAATCAAGACATTGATCAAAATTGGTTTTAGAACAACAAAATACTATAAGTGGAACAACTTAATTTAAGTTGTTTTAAATTTAATTTAAATTAGCAGTGGCTAAACTTTAAAAAGTATTTTTTGAGATAAAAGAACACAAAGTCTAAGCGTTCAATAAGTTCTTTGTAAGTAAAAAACTAAATTTAAGTCAATATCTAGGAAGAAAACTGGGCTGAGATTTACAAAAAATCTTAAAACTATCCTAAGATTGATATAACAAAACAGACTGGCCTGAGTCATCCTAATTCTTTTAAAAACTTTGAACTTGCCTTAGGTAGCTTTAAAAGTCCTGAAACACCGTAAGATTTTTTCAAATTTCAACTGTCCTGGGTTATCCTGAATATGCGGCAATCCTGTTTTAATGATTTTTTATTAGTTTTTTACTTACAAAGAACTTATTGAACGCTTAGACTTTGTGTTCTTTTATCTCAAAAAATATTTTTTAAAGTTTAGCCACTGCTAATTAAAATTTAATAAATATTAATGATACTGATAATTGTCTAATTAGATCAGTTTTAGAAAAAAGTGCCCCGTTAGGTCATTAGTAAAGTATTCATATGACCTTATTAATTACCAAAATTATTAATGGATAATAATAAAAGATATAAGTGAGCTTGTGTTTTTAAATAAAGAAACTTCAGAAAAATTTATAAATACTATATGTTTTTTTAATCATTAAGTTATTCTTCTTATTCATAACACTTACATTATTGTATAAACTATTTGTGTTACTTTATACTTACAATTGAAATATAAAAGAAAACTTACTGTGGTCACTATTGCTAGCTTGTATTAAAGTTTTGTTTTAAAAATCAGTTTTAATTAATTAACTACCATATTTTAAAATTACATTACTTAAGCAAATGTATCATGTTGCAGTTTTTTAAGATTCAATGCTTGAATTAGCACAAAGTTTTCAACATTCACGTAAAAGTTTACAATGCTTGTTTTGAAAAAGACGTTCAATTCAAGGTATGCAAATATTCATATTTTTTTTTAAATGCTGTTGTAAAAATTAATCAAAGTTTTTTTGATAACTATTATATAAAATTAATTACATCACTCAAAATAAAAAAGTTTTGAGTCTTCGGAGAAAAGTTAGAAAGAAAAGTTTTTTTATTAAAGATTTAAACAACTTTTTTGCAGTGCATAACTTATTAAAAATATATATTATAACCATATTGAACAAAACACATTATAACCAAGGGAAAGAAAGTATTTCTACAACTTAAAACACTTTAAAATACTTTTCTTTTCCCTTGGTTACCCGGATAACTTAATTTTGAAAATTATAACAAGAGCAAGAAGTTCAACACCTTAAAAAATTTTTGACTCTCAGAAGCTTCCAGTGTACTTAAAACTTTCTAAGCTTGGGAATATTTCTGAGAGGTTTTCTAAGAAAATTTTTGAGAAAGTAAACATGGTTTTTGGCTATATTTATTTAAGAACAATTTTGTATACTGATCCACTTCTAAGTCAAACTTACAAAGATGTTTCTGCACCCAGGAAGAAAGTAACATTATCTATAAATTTTGTTGTCACTATGATAGTGACTAGGTGATAAAAATATCTCAAAGGTTTCACGTAAAAATCGATCAGCATGTTCCAAAAATCTTGAAAAGCTGGTTTGATGGTTGTTTGGTTGTTTGTTCTGCAAAAAAATACTTCTCTGCAATTGGACAACATTTGTTGGACAATCATTAGCGTGAAGGAGAACTTTTCAGTTTTCAGTAGTTCAGAGTTGAGTGGAGAACTCTTTTCAGCTTCATATTTTGAAAGCCTTATGCATTCAATCTATAAGGCCCAGTTTATGTAGGCAGAAAAAGTTTGTATATCAAATTAGACTTTTTAAATCCCTATCTTAAGTAATTTTTAAGTAATTGGTTGCTTAATTAAAAACAAATTCTGGATATTTTATTTTTTATTTTTATTGCTGGTTTATTTTAATTTGATTTTAATCTAACAAGTTTTGTTAATACAGCAAAGTTCATTAGTATTAGCATTTAGTTTATTTTTACTCTTGTTTATTAAGTTGCTTTATAACTTTAAACTTTAACCTTATAATTACATTATAATTTTATCTTAGTTTAGTTTAATTTAGTGATATAGAGTCTTTGACGAAACTTACTTGAAAGTACTCAAATTTATTTATTTTTTTAAAGTGTTTTGTTAGACATCCATAAATAAAGGTTTCTTAATATATAATCCTCCTTCTTTTGTTATTTTAAATAAGGAGGATTATATAAACAAAATGAATGCTATTTTAGATGACAAACCTAAATTTATTAAGCTAGGTCCGGTTAAAAAAGCTGACTCAACTGTTAAAATTCAGAAAGCTTTTCAAAAGAAACTCAGAAGCTGGTATGTTAAAGGTATTACTTCCCAAGATGTTTATGAGTCTATTAGACCAACTGGATCCCAGTGCCCTAAACTTTATGGACTTCCAAAGACCGCATAAAAAAGGCCTTCCATGCAGACCTATCTTAGATATGATAAATTCTTCCCAATATAAAATAGCAAAACTTTTAATTCCAATCTTAAGTCAAGTTTCTAACAAATTTTCCAAATTTTGCGTAAAATATTCCTTTAATTTTGTTGACAATCTACGTAATAACCCTCTGTTTATCCGACCAAATGTGTTCTTTCAATATAAAAATTCTTTTTTTAAATGTATTTTTAAATGAAACCATAAACATATGTGTAAACGAGCTTTATAATTCAAATTTAAATCCACCAATGTTTCTAAAAGAGATATGCCAGAGTTTGCTTTATATGGCAGCTAAGAACGTAGAATTTAGTTTCAATAATTACATCTATAGACAAGTTGAGTGTTGCGATGGGCAGTCCCTTGGGTCCTGTTAGCAAATATATTTGTTGGCTATTTTGAATCTATTTTATTAACAAATATAGAAAAGCCTCTAAACTATTTTAGATATGTTGACGACATTTTTATTTCTTACAAGACAGACTACATGTGAATGATTTGTTTGACCAAATCTCCAACTTACATCCTTCACTTAAGTTCACTTGTGAGCATGAAGCTGATGGCTCTTTACCTTTCCTTGATGTCTTAGTTCAACAAACATCAACCTTTTTAAACACATCCATCTATAGAAAACCAACTTTTGTAGGCCAATATATTCCTTGGCAGTCTTTTTGTCCCACCTCACAAAAAAACAACTTAATAACATGCTTAGTTTTTTGAGCACATCAAATATGTTCCAAGGTGAAACTGAATGGAGAAATCAATAACATTGAAAGTATTTTTGGCTCCTTTAGAAGTTATTGAAAAAACAATTAACAGGACTACAGCAAAACTTGTCAGCCTTACAAAACACGGCCCAAATAAATGTGCAGTAAATTTAAGACTTCCATATTTAGGAAAGGAAGCTAAACTTTTTTAAAACCAAGTTTCAGAAACCGTAGATAACACTTTTGGGGCAGTAAATTTAAGAATAACTCATTCCACCAGAAAAACCCTTAACGGATTGTTAAAAATCTCACTCCTGATTCAGAAAAATGCAACATAATCTATAAGTACAAATGCCACTGTGATAGTGAGTATATTGGGAGAACTTTGCAACGATTTTACATAAGAAGGGACCAACATGTGACCAACGCCTTAAGAAACTGGATGATCTATGGAACAAACAAGCCAATAAAAAGTCAATAATTGGCGATAGGTGAACATTGTAATAAAATATATAAACATTTTTTTTGCAAATGACGCATTTTAAAACTCACATATAAAAGATCCTCCTAAAAGTTATGACAACAAACAAACTAAAAAAATTATTTTCAATGTACCTTATATCAAATGTCTCAGTTACAGTTGTACTATTTATAAAGTAAACATTTAAATTTGCCTTTTTTCTTGTCCTTCAGTAGGGACTACTTAAACAGTTGGTCTTAACTCTTAAAAAAGCTTCTTAAAGATAACTGTTTGATAGTTTTAAATTTCGTTTACATAGCATGACGTACTTAAAAAAGACTAATCATTTCTTGGGACAAATATTTTACACTACGGACTCAAGAGTATTTTATATGCTTACGGGCTGCAGTTTACCCACCCAGCTATGTTATGAAAAAACAAGATAGAAAACTTTTATAACAACTTTTCGAGCTAGTTTTTTTTTTACAAATCTATTCATTTTATTTTTTAATAACTAGGTTTTATAAATTATCAGTTTTCTTAAAATAGATAAGCATTTTATAAGTCTTTGAGATCAAGGTTGAAGGAAATTCATTATCTGCTAAGTTATAACCAAGAATTTTTTTAGCCCTTAATTTAAAAAACCTCAGAACATCTAGTGTAAGTATCTAAAATTTACTTTGGTGCATTTAAAATTTTGTATGGTGAAATTCAACTTTTACAGGGTCGCATTTCAACTTTTGCAGGGCCGCATTTCAACTTTTACAGGGTCGCATTTCAACTTTTGCAGGGCCGCATTTCAACTTTTGCAGGGTCGCATTTCAACTTTTGCAGGGTCGCATTTCAACTTTTACAGGGTCGCATTTCAACTTTTACAGGGTCGCATTTCAACTTTTGCAGGGTCGCATTTCAACTTTTGCAGGGCCGCATTTCAACTTTTGCAGGGCCGCATTTCAACTTTTACAGGGTCGCATTTCAACTTTTGCAGGGTCGCATTTCAACTTTTACAGGGTCGCATTTCAACTTTTGCAGGGCCGCATTTCAACTTTTGCAGGGCCGCATTTCAACTTTTACAGGGTCGCATTTCAACTTTTACAGGGCGCTTTGCCTTCTCCGGATAAGCTAAAGCACTTGTTTTTTAATACTAGTTTTTTTTTGCAATTTTTCGAAGGAATATCAGTAAAACAATAGTATTTGAAGCAGAACAAAGTAGTACCATTGTACGTTGCAATCTAAATGAAAGAAAATCAAACAATCATATGCTATACGACGAAGCTAAAATCATTAATAAATTTAACTCTGTCAGCTGCAAATCTGAAGCGCTTCTAATTGGCTAATGTTTTACTTAATTTTTTTTTAGATTTTAATCAAAAACTTTTTTTTCTAATTAGTTTTTCATATATTTGGGTAAGGTGGGTTTTGGAATAGGGAATGTATTAAAAATTTTGGGTACAAATGGTTTGGGATAGGGGTTTAGGTGTTATTAATAAACTGCTGTATTAATAATTTACCTCATTTGTATTACGTGATTAATAAAAAAAAATTGTAAAACCTTACAACTGCAGCCGACCTAGTTTAACTTGGTAACTGTTCATGTTGTAACATAATCTAGAGTTTTAGAATAGAAAAATAAATGACAACTTGGAAAAATTAGTTTATAGATATATCAAAAATTATGACTTTGAAGTAAAAAAGCTGTTCACAAAAAAGACCAAATTTTTCGAAACGACCAGGGACAGTGAGACACGTGGATCTTATTCGTTTAAATCAGGGTTTTCAGAAGTTTGTGGTGAGTGGTTGTAGCTGCTTAAAGATATGCAGCAGATAGCTACACACTTGAATTTTAAAGTGTATGTAAGCTTCTTATTAGGTGAATACTAAATAATTAATTATTTTAAACAATTTTATTGAGATTTTATAGTTGCTTGAAATATCCATCTACTGTTTAAATGAAGTTACATTTTTTAGTATATAATTCAAGTAATAAATTTTAATTATAAAAGCAAACAAACTAAAGTTTATTATTAACTTATTTTAATATTTGAAAACAATTAAATTACAAATAAACAGTTAAATGGTAAATGTATTTGTTTTTGTAAAAAGTAAAAAGTAACAACAGTAAAGCACCTTTTAAATAAAACGAATATTTAGAAACATACTACTAAAGCTAAAAAATTAAAAATAATACATAACTTCATAACATTAATAATATACAATTTTTGAAATTTTAAGTAAGACGAACCAGTTTTGATAATTTTGTATGTTTTACCTTTTCAGATTACTAAGTAAGTTTAATTGGGCCTTAAATGTGTTGTTTCTGTTTTTAGTTTGAGTAATAAAAGAATAAAATTAAATTAAATTGTTAACTGATGTATAGAAAAGTAGTTTTTATATTTTATAGTTTTAAATACTTGTAACTAAACATAATGTATTCAACATAATTAAAATACTTGACTTAAAGACGAACACTTTGTTTTAATACAAAGTTGAATTATCATATATCAGATTAAACAGTTTGTTATAGCATATGTACGAAAAAATAAAACTAGAAGCATTGATACTCGTTTTTAAACATTCTGTAATTGAACAAAAGTTGATTTGAAAATATCAAGTAAAAACTTGGATATACTTAGAGCTCAAAATTAAACATTGTGTTTTGTTTAAGACACAATTTCTGAAAGGTTTATACGCTAATTTGTTTTAGAAAAAAAAAAACATTTCTTACCTACTTTTGATATTTATTCTTTAAAACAATTGCATTTTAAACTGTGTAAATTTCCAAAGAGTTGTTTCACTTTTTTATAATTTCATGACATTAATTTTAAATTCATAAAACAGTAAACTATGACCTATTGTTTAAAATTTTAGTTAATTATTTTATGTTCACTACCTCTATGATTACAATTGAAAACTACGACATATAGATGTCTAATAAAAGCCTGTAATTATTTTTATGTATAAAAAATTGAATTTTTATTGAAACTTTATTTTTAATAACGTTAGCTTTACAACTTTTTCAAATAAAAATTTCAGCTTAAACTTTACTTTGATAGCTTAATACTTAAACATAACAAGAAAAACAAAGCAATTACTTATAGATACATTTAACTTTTATTCTATATTTACAGTTAGTTTACTCTTACATATTATATATTTCACTAGTAGTGATCATTATTTGCTTTTTTTTGATGAATTTAAAAGTACATTATTTAATTATATTTGGTACACATTTTTTTGATCTTGAAATTTTTGTACGAGTGTGAAGTTTTGAATTGAGTTTTGTATGAGTTGTGAAGTGTACGGTAACATTTTTTAAAAATTTCTAAAAAATGTCAAACTAATGACCCAATTATTTTCCTTATCTTTATAGCTATATAAAAACTTTTTTTATTCTAGAGAACGGTCCTTTGTCTTTATTTAAAAGACAAAATCCATTGGGCTGCTGCTTGACTTTTAGTTTTTTCTATAGGTTTGGCCAATACTTAAAATATTTTATTTAATTAGCTTAAATGTTTATTTTAAAACAAACCTTTATTTTTTGTAATGTTTTGTATACAAAATTTGATTATTTTAAGCAAAGGCTCTTTTTGTTAACCTTATCGCTAATCAATAAATATGTATTAATAATAATTTTATTTACAAAAAGACAGCGACCTTTCACCCAAAATTGGGATCTTTAGATCTAAAAAGTAAAACAAATGGTGACGATGGGTAACTCAATGTTTTTTTTCTAAGTCATAATCGTCAGTGCCATTAGAATAAAAAGTGCTCAATGTATGTAGAGCATTCTTTTAACACAAAACGTCTCGACAATTTTGGGTGAAACGTAGTTGTCTTTTGCAAATAAAATTATTGTTAGTATTGTCTCCAAAGAAATTTGTTGTAAAAGAATAATCTTCATACATAAAAATGTGTTTTTATAGGTAAACTAGGTTATGAAACATGTAAATATGTAACTTATTTAAAACTAATGATTTTTTTGTTTATACTGATATAGAACAATTGAAAGTAACTTTTGTCTTACAAACGAAGACAAAAGTTTGTAAGTGATTAGAGCTTTAAAGTTTTACTGAGATATAAGAATGATGTCTAAGTTAGTTGATATAAATACAAAAATTCAGTTCATTTATTAGTCGACTGTCAAAAATTTAGTTTAATCTAAGTTTAAATGAATTTAAATTCTTACTAATTTATAATTGCTGCTTAGAAATAATTTAAATAAGTTACAGAAAACTAAAAAATAAAAAAATCTAACTTGACAAAAAAACGAATACTTTTGTTTTAGTCAGTACTAAGCACATACTTCTACATTTTTATTCAAATTACAAGTATAAAACTTGATTTATTAGATTTAAGTATATATTAGAACATATTTTAAACTAAACAATCAAATGCAAAACAGTTTTATTAAATGGTCGTCATTTCATTAACATTTTAAAATTCAAAGTAGAAACGCTTTTAAACTCAATTTTTTTGCATGTTTAAAAACAATAAAAACATTTTAATATTACAGTGCTCTAAAATCCACAGAGTAACAAATAATTCTACACGGTGGTCAAATAGCAAGTAGATAACTTAATAACACAATTTCTGAACCAATTAACTTTTAAGTGTCAAAAATTTTCAAGTAAAAAACTAAAAAATCCAAATGTTAAATTAAGTAATCAAAACTATGTTGAGGCATATACAAGTTTTATTTTATAAATATTGCAGTAACAAAAAACTTTTTATAACGCAACTTTATATGTCTTCTTGTTTGTAAAAAAGTATTGATAACATTTTGTATAAAAATGATCAAAAATGCTGTATGCCTAATTTATAAATGCAATTTGATTAAAAAATAAAATTAAATAAAAAGATACTTTGTAATAAAATATTGATATTACTAAAACTATAATCTATGAACATATATAAAAGGACAAAAGTACTTTGTTTAAAAAACGTTTAAGTAAAGTATCTGTATAAACTACTTCTAATATACACAAAATATGATCAAGTAAAAGAAAAATAAGTAACTAACGAATCACTTAAAGAGTTTGTGGTTATAAAAATTAAAATTTGCATACACGTACTTCAGTAGCTGAATATTCAAAATTCAAAACATATAGTCATTTACTTTCACATCACTGTAGATTGTTCGGTTGTATTTTATTATTAAGTTATAACTTGAAACCGACTACTTTTTAATTTTTTCAACCAAAAAATACTATCTTAGGTGCTCAAGATTAATAAAATCTAAACCAGGGGTCGGCAGGCAGTTGGTGCTCGCGGGCCAAATTTCAAGTTTCCAAAATCTTCGGGGGCCGCAGTTTTAGTTTTAGTTACATTTGAAGAATCTTTTGATTTTACTTTTAGTCACATAAATGAAAGTTTTACTTTTGTTCACGTTATTAATTTTAATGATATTTAGCTACACATATAATGCATATTTTAATTTTAAATATTTATTGGAGTAAAGTTTACATTGACAAATATACTTTAGTCTTAATTAACTGTATTTTTTTAACATAATTAATGCTCGAATACTCTAATAAAGTACCGTATTAGTTTTTAATTAGCTTTTAACATAGTTTCCACATTAAAAAAAATGCAAAATCTTGCAATTAATCAAGCTCAGATACCTAACTAAAATATCTTGATTCTAAAAAGTACACAATGTATAAGTAGATTAGAAAAAATTATATTTAGTAAACTACACTACAGTTATAAAAACTGTTCTCTGAATTCGAAGATTCATTTAAAGTGTTTGATATAAAAGTTTACCTGAGTTTCTTTTAAATGTCTTAAACAGGTTTAACCTAGTTTGAATTTTTCAAATTTTCAAACTAGACTGTATGTTTGGCAACCCTTTTAAAAATAGAGTCACAAAATAAAGAAAAAACGAAGTTTATTAACAGTGAATTAAAACTATAGCAAAAAAATATCTTTAATCAGTTTGAATGGACAACTACGTTTCTTAAACATTTTAAACAACATTTACTACTTTATTAAGCCATTAATAAAGTAGAAAAACTTAACTTTTTATTGAACATTAAAGGAATTCTTCATCTGCAATAAAGATGTTGTATTTAAAGAGTAAAGGTGAAATATAAAGCGAGCTATAAAAATTAAAAAGCGTTAGTTAGAAGTTATTGAGAGAAACAAAATAAAAATTAGCTATAGTCAGTTTCAACAAAGCAAATGATTATATTCAATAACTACATACTGATCAGAAAATAATGTTAAGGCAATTTATAAAGTAGCAAAAATAATTACTAAAAAGAAGACGCCGTTTAGAATTAAGAACTTTCTTAGAATTTATGTTGGTGGTAGTAAAATATTTTTTTTTGCTTCTTCAATGACAACAAGAAGTCGTGTTTAGTAAATCTCTGAATGTTATAAAGCAGTATAAATCAAATTAGAACTTTAATCAATTTGTTTAGATGAGAGATCTGGCACAACAAATATTGCTCATCTAAGAGTTTTTATCAGAGGTTTTTTTACTGACTTTGATTTTTTATAAAAGTTTTAGGTTTAGTTTCAATGCTCAACAATAGGTAAAGGCGTTTTAAAAGCAAAGATGCAATGCATTTACATAAAGTTTTTGAAAGTATAATTTTCTGATTCTTTTTTTTACATAAAATCAAATTACATGTAATAAAAACACTGTCTTTAATGATATAGCAGTACTAAATTAATACTGTTAAGCTTCTTTTAATGTGTTTATTAAAAGTATCTATATAGTAAATTTTTTATTTTAAATCGAAATTTCATTACTTTACACGTAAAAATTGTTTAAAGTTCCAGTTTTTTTTCAAAAATTCCCAAATTCAAGGTTATCCAGAGTTTTCAAGCATAAATTTTCAAATTCAAAGCTTTTCGGGATTCAAGTATTTTAGCAACACTAATTGTTCACACCTATATGTTAACAATTAATATAGTTAATATATCAAATTTTATTAAGTGCAAGACTTGAAGTTTAACAAGTATTATTATTCAAACCAACATTGTATATTGAACAAAACATACATCATAAATTTTATTTACAACTCATAAAGCATAAAAGCCAGCCTAAATGACCAAAAACAAGCCTAATTTTTTAGTATACAAATATTTATTCAAACAAAAAACTGAAAAAATAACCAAATTGACTTGTGATTTGAAATCTACAGATAGTCATAGTTTAAGCGTGTGGCAATGTTTAATTGGTATTTGCTTGAATTTGAACTATTTTGATTAACAATATACAAACATTATAAATTTACCATCACTAATTTTAGTTTGTGTTAAATAAATAGTTCAAAAAAAACAGTAACTGTGTATATTAGTGCATAAAAATTAACTTAGTTTGTCAAAAAACATTGTTTGAAAAATGAAAATGTACACCTATCAAATTTTTTAAAATTTATATCATGTATTATTTTAAATGTCTTTACACACTTAAATACTACATGTATAAACTAAAAATTGTGAATAGATAAACTTAATCTAATTTAAGTATTAAATAAAACGTGGTTTAAAGTGGAAACCGCTCATTTCCAACCCGCGATCATTTCCCACCCGATCAAACTGCTTACCTACCTAGGGTTAGGGGTAACAGTGATAGTAAAACATAAATTAATAAGAAATAAAAATGAAACTAAAATTTTAGACAATAAAGGAATAAATAAAGAAAGTTAAAAATATTTTTGTGTGAGAAATGATCACGAGTGGGAATTGTCAGTATGCCGATTAAAATATGAGCATCTTTATATATTTGTGTTCATAGGAATTAATTTAAAACTTAACTATAAAAACTTAAAAAAAAAATCAAAATGTATGAAAATCAAAATAAAGTAAACCTTTTTTCTTACTAATATGTTATTTTAAATGTTTTTGTGCACATTCAAATATAACTTATAGTAATAAAACATCTATCAAAGAAACTAAGTTTTAAAGAGCATGTAAAAAATTCCAAACTTGCTGTTGTAAGAAGAAAGTTATGATGCAACTGAGAAAAAAAAAAACTGGTCGAATGCTAATCTGTCTTTTTAACATTTTTAAGCTGACACTGTAAAGTGTTTTAATTGTTTTAAAATGTTAAACAGGGACTTATAACGAAATTAATAAAATTAATCAAAAAACCAAAATAAGTTAATTTAAAATATTTTTTTTTTGGCTCAGCGGGTCACATTTACATGCTCGCGGGCCACAAAATTTTCTTCGCGGGCCGCATTCCATACAAAAAATAAACGTGCTCGCGGGCCGCAGATTTACCCTTCGAGGGCCGCAGTTTGCCGACCCTGATCTAAACCATGTAAATAATATAAACATACTTTCTTTAATTAACACAATAAGGAATAATAACTTAAGAGTACTTTGTTTTATTTTAACATTTTAAAGAGTTTTGCTAGGTACGTATCAGTTTGTTGATCATTTAAACTTAGTGTAACGACTTTAGAAAATAAAATCAGCAGTTTTTAATACACTGTGTATTTGTGATTGGTTTGTTAATTTGTATTTTACAAGTTCTTCTCTTTTATACTGCAATAGCTTGCGATTTTGTTTTAATGTGAGCGATCCATTGTTTTTCACTGTTAAATGAAAATGTTCAAATATATTATTGTTCTTTTAAAAAACACTTATTTTTCTAACATAAAGGATTATAATATAAAAGAAATACCTTTACAAAGTTTTAAATTAAAGTCTAAAGCACAACTCTAACTAAGTACTTGGCGGTAAATAAATATTTTAAAAAATGAAATAATAAGTTTATTTAATACTTTTGATATTTATACAGCATAATTTTAAAGTAAATTATAAAACGTAACTTATTACATACTTTTTTATATATGAGACTGCAGATAGGATTGTAGATTTTGTATTCTTAATCAATTCGGTTTTCTTTTTAAGAGGTTTTTTCGAAGCAATATCTACTTGACTGAAATTAGTTGATACTTTAAGTTTTGTGTTACTGAAAATATTTTTTTGATACTGAAAGTTTTGTTATAATAACTGGTTTAGTGTAGAATTTGGACTTATAGAAAATTTATTTGTATACAAAATTTTAGCATATGAAATCTTATTGTAGGCTTATCTTTGTTTTTTACAACTTATAAAAAAGATGTAACAATTTATAAACTTTTTTTCTTTTATTTTGTATAAATTAACCAATTATAACAACTTATAAATTTATATTTTCATTTATTTTGTAAAACATTTTTATCATAATTTAAATATATAGCACAAAGTATGCCACAAAGCTTAAGTAATTCACCAAAAAAAGTTAAAAACACATATAAATATTTACTTAACAACAAATAAATCTCACTTCCATCTTTTAGCAAAATCCTGACGTAGGAAAGTATGAAAGAAAGGATTCAAAAGAAATAGAGATATCCTAAACACTACCCATGCTGTTTAAAATTAGACAAAGGTGTTCCTATAAATGTAAACATTGTTTAATCAAAAGTAAGGTCTTAATAGTCATTTTTTAAATAGTTCACATTTATGAAAAAAAAATAAATTTAAAATTTAACAAAGAAAATGTTTAATTTACGTATTTTTCTCAGTTACGTATAACAATATATATCAAAATATAAAGTATATACTATAGCTGAAGTTTGTTTTATTTATGTTATAAGTAAGTAACATACATTTAAAAACCATTTCATTATTTTTTACTTTTTTTTATGAATTGAGAATACGCTTAGTAATTTTTCTATCATTTGTTGTAGCACTAAGCACTATGCTAGTACAGTTAGAGTTTTATAAACTTAAAACTAATCACAGTCATTGAATCTTAAACATAAAATAGAAAAAAGTTTTGGTAATTCTAAACATTTAATTTTATTATCACGTAATAGATCGGAACTTTTAAAACTAAGGAATTTCAGGGACAAATTTTTTATTATTTCTTTATACAATAACTTGTATACATTTTAACTTGTTGTAAAATAATAAAAAAAAAGCTTTAGTTTGTTTAAACGTATAGTTTTGAACAGCTTAACAGATATTAATTTGTTAAAAGAATGTAGATAAAAATGGCTTTGAATAAATATTTTATACTAAACAGGTTATTGGTTTAAAGTCTATGAAATAGCTTTCTCTTAACAATTAGAATAAAAAGATTTTCATAGTATTTTTGAATAATACTTATTAGTTGAAAATCTTGTATTTTTAAAATTTTTCTTTCGAATGTTTTTAAAAGAACTTAGCTGTTTGGTAAACACTTGGAAATAAATAGTTTTTTAAAATAAGTTATCATTAACTAATAGTAACTTTAGTTTATATATTTAAAACTATTAGTTATGATTATTGCAAGTAAAACCTTTCCAAAAACAAAATAAATAAATAGCTTTAAAAACTAACTATAAAATCATAACTAACGGTAATTAAAAAACACATACATAGAATATTTTTATTAAATACTTGTTTGCTAACCTTGTCTTCGCTGATAACTGCATTTATTTGGGAAAAATGCCAAGCGTATTGAGGGAACCAACAAATAATAGAAGAAGCTAAGAGAGTCGTGCAAATTGTGTTCACTCTACTTTTAGTAATGGGTTTATCGTTTTTCTTCGTTTTACCAATAGCTTTTCTAAATTTTTCAATATTTCTAATGTTTATTGAGTTTTTAAGCGGTAGTTTTGTTTGCTTTACCTAAAATGTTTTTTTGCCCAAATTTTAGTCATACTAATATACAACTCATTAAATAATATTATTGTATTTGTTCACTTTAAAACGGTTTTTTACCTATAGTTTTATTGAAACACAACAAAAAATTAAAAAAACTAATTAAAAAAAACTTTTACTCTTCTTATATAGATTTAAGAACTCAGAGTTGTTATTATCAGATTTTTTAATATTGTAAAAATCATAACAAAACGGTTTAAATATGTATAAAAAACTATATAAAGTAATAAGTGTTAAAATTCATTTACTTATATATATATATTCCTTAAAAGTATTGCAAATTGAAAACTGATAATTAGGTGTTAAAAACGTTTCACAATTTTTTTACACAAGTAAAATATAAGCTTAAAAACTAAGAAATTAAATCAAAAGATTTTTATTAATTTTCATTATTAATATAAAAAACAAGTTTACAAACTTAACTGCAGAAAACATTTTATCGTTAAGTTCACCTTTTTCATTATAAGTCCATATGATGTTGACAATATAAAAATGGGAAGTAAGTACAAAAATGCAAAATTGAAAATAAGAAAGGTTTTCCAATTTTGAGGTGCATCAAAATAATTGCAAGTTGTTGAAACAGTTTTTCTACTAAATAAAAATTCAGAAAGGTGTTCTGTTTTGTTGTAGGTAACATTATATTTAGAGTAATTATAGCCATCATAAGTGTCTAGTTTATTGTTTTTATCATCATAAAAGTTATTTTCTGAATTTTCGTTCCTGTAAAAAGACTAAATTAGTAACTACATTTTTACAGCATTTATTTACTTTTCAAAGTTTTGCTTAATACCAAGAATTTAAAACTAGTTTAGTTATCCTAAAATGATCTATTTTCAACAGTTCTTATAATGCTAGTTAGAAAATCTTTTAATATAAAAGAGCTTAACTATACTACTGAGCGTTTACAAAAACAATAAAAATTTTAGTATTGAAGTACTGGTTTTTACTAGTTGTTTCACGGAGAGCAATATGAAAATAATTTTTCTAAATACTTTTAATACTTTATAGTAGGAGTGGACAACGTTTTCAGTCAGCCAGATGTAAAAAAAAAAGTCCTTGGTGGGCCGGAGCTTTTCCTTAATTCACGAAAACTACTCAATTATCAAATTCATTGTTAATAAAGTTTTTCTCTTACCTTCAAAGCTTGAAATATCTAGTGTAAGTTTCATAGGTAGCAGGTTGTTTTACGGGTCGCACCATGTTTTACCCTTCATTGGCCGCAGTTTTCCGACAACTGATCTAGTGCAAATTTAAAAGTTTGGTTTGGCGGGCCGGATCTAAATGCTCACGAGCCAAAGTTTTACTTTTCTCAGATTTGAATTCTACTTTGTTTTCTAAACATTAAAGAGCCGGTCATTTTCACTGCGCAGGCCATTTTCACTGTACGTTGCCCACCCCTACTTTATAACAAACTAATAGCAAATCATTGACTGTATTTTCTCTATAATTTGAAATGTTGGTAACATATTATAAGACTGGGTAGCTGTCTAAATTGCAAGAGCGTACAAAATTGCACGAGGGGACAAAGTTGCACTAGTGCACAAAATTGCACGAAGATACTTTTGCACGAGGGGATAAATTTGCATGAAAATAAAATTGCACGCAGATACTTTTGCACGAAGACACTTTTGCACGAGCAGATAATTTTACACGGAGATAATTTCGCACGGGTTATTTTTTTTAATTTTTTTTTCTGTTAGTTTTATTTTTTTACTTTTTTTACTACCATTGTTACCCCTAACCCTTACCCTCGGTCGGTAAGTTATGTTTTTTTTTGTTGTCTTTTTTTATTAAAATTTTTTTTTTTATAATTTTTTTCGACTTAAAAAAAGTTTTTTTTTTATAATCATTGTTACCCCTAACCTTTACCCTCGGTCGGTAATTTTTTTATTGTTTATTAAAAAAAAATTTTTTTTTCTGTTTTTTTTATTTTTATTTTTTTTCTGTATTTTTTTTACTTTCGTGAAAAAATGTAACTCGTGCAAATTTGGCTTCGTGCAATTTTGTTCTCGTGCAATTTAGTCTCCTCGTGCAATTTAGTAACCTCGTGCAGTTTTGTCTTCGTGGAATTTAGACCCGTTCCCTGTAAGACTATCTGTTAAAAAAAGCATAAATTGGACACAGCCTTTTTAGATTAACGCTGACTAAAACCTAATCTTTAACTTTTTCTTATATATTAACGAATTTATCAGTGATTTTGTTTCAGTTTGTTAAAGTTTTTTTTAGTATATCAAATCCCTTGTTATTAAAATATTTGATTTTAATAAGTTCTGTAACTTTATTCAGTATTTTAAACAAATGCAATTTAAACAAAAACAAACTTGTGTCTACAGTTTGGATATACCACTGAACTACTTAAGCCTTTTATTACTGGGATACAAATTATTATTGCAAATGTCCAAACACACAGTACAATACATTTAACCAATGATTTTTTTCTGATTTTTTTAAGTTTAGTTGAAAAGGAATGACAGACTGTAATGTACCTATCCAAACTTATCACCTGTAAAAACAACAAAAATTATACCTTTAGCCATTAAAGTTAAGTTAAGGAATATAATTAACGATCGATTTTTTGATTTTAGAATACATAAATAAAACAATTATGAATTAAATTGTACTTCTTCATAACATAGTTGCTATTATGACGTATCTGTGCACAACTGTAAATTTTCAAAAAAAGGTTTATTTTAACTTAACGGTTGCAAGGTTTTGTTTATTGATCTTAATCAAGCTAAATGCACGACCGTATACGTGTAAACAAGCATATAACTAGAAAACCGATAAATTCACAAAAGCTACACATTCTTAGCAAACAGGCTAGTGTTCAAGTCTAAATCTAAGATAACTCTTCTATGCATAATAAGACGACTTTTTAGAATCTTTTATATAGTCTAACTTTTTCACGTCTCTGTGAAAACTAAAATATAAAAAGTACAAACAATTTCATTTTAATTTGTTTATAACAAACAGTCTTTGATAAATTTTAACTAAAAAAATACAATTCACTTTACAGTTTAGAAACTTTGAGAAAATTTTCAATAGGAAAAGTTATAATTTAAATTTTACTAAACATATAAAAAACTACAATAGTTTGAAGTCAATTTAAAAATATAGTTTCCCGTAAGAAAAGGCACGCCTAAGTAAAAAAAAGTCGTTTTTACTAAAATATCACAACTTTTAGTAAATTAAATATTAAAACGTCGTATACTAAAAAAATACAATCTTCGACGTCGACAAAATTTGACGTCACTCGTCAATATTATATATAATGTTATAAACGGTTTTGTTTTGCTTAATAGTATGTTACTTTTATAAAAACTGAAAAGTACTAAAAATATTAAGTAGTACAGTTAAACAAAAAATAATGTAAATTTGTTACTATTTTTGATCAAAATTGCTTTAAGAACAGTTTTATATTATAATTTATTTTATTATTCAAAGTTTTAAATTCTTTACGAGTAATGAAAATTTGAAAATCAATATTAAGTTAATAATTTTGCTAAAAAAATTAAAATTTATGAGCTAAAAAACCTTAATAAATTATTAATTCTCGAAAGTAGAAGGAAACCTAAAGTTTTCAGACAAACCTCATATATTATAAACATTATTCATGTTTTTTATTTAAACTATAGTTTTAAAAAAAAGTAAAAACATTTAGTATTAAGTTTTTGTAAAATTAAAATTCCAGTTGTTAGATACATTATTTAATTATTATTTTTTCTTATAAAACATAAACGAAAGTGTACGCAGAGAAATTAACTTGGAATTTTGAGTTTATAAGTATTTTTTTATAAAATATACTTCAAAAATTCCAATAAGTTTTTTTCTGATTTTAATTGAGTTGGAATAAATTTTATTAAAATTTTGAAACTTAATTTAATTATTTATTTTCAATTTCTAATAAAGGCTAAAACTAGTCTGTAAGAGTTTTCTTTTTTTTTATATCTGATGTAGAGTAGATGTACTGTTATGAACAATTATATAATTAAAAATACTAACAACTTGAAATAATACTGAAGCGCTGTAGCTGAGTTGAACAACAGTTTCTTTAGAAACGCATATAAACCCAGGTAAATTCCAACCTTCGTTAATATCTTCATAAACTTTAAATGGAATTGTTAGTAGCGACAATGTATCAGCTATTGAAAGTTGTAAAATGTACCTGTATTTCGTTTAAGTTTAAAGTATATATAAAATAGCTCAGTCGCATTAAATTCCAAAACTGCTTTAAATTGTTTAAAAATATGATACTTTGTTAATATATCGCACAGCAGTGAAACTAGTAACTAATAAGGAACTAATAAACATTTTTTGATTTTAAAGTTGTAATTTATTGATTTCTAGCTTAAGTATCTGTTTTATCAAGTATATAATTTAGTTATGTTGTACTTACAAGACTAAAACTACTCAACAAAACAAAACTTGAACAAAAATATACAAACTATTGATAAGTTTAGCTTGAGCTTAAACAAATTACTTTCATTATTTTTTGAAAAGTAAATTTAACACTTCGTTAACTTTATTAGTTTCCAACAATTTAAGTTATGCAATTTTATAAAAAAAACCTGTAATTCTGTAGTTATCAAAAAGATATAAACATCAATTTGCTTTAAAAAATCAATTACAATTACTGTGGTAAATGCAAAAGCTCTAACATTTTAAATTTTCAAATTTAATTTATACAACATTTGTTCCACTTAAGTTAAAATATAAAGTTTTAAGGCGTCAAATTCTACAAATCCGCCCAACCAAAGCCCATAAAAAATTTAAAACAAAAATTTTCTACAACTACCATATTAGTCTCTGTATAGCTGTTAATACGTCGGTAGTCATTGAAAGTTTTTGTAAGTTTTAATTAAGTTATTAACACTTAATATGAAACCTAAAAGAAATTCTTTTTTTTTTAACGTTTGTAAATTTTAAACTAAATTTATACTATTATATGTTTTGGTTTTAAGAAAACATATAGAGAGATCTCAACTAGTAGAGGAGAAATAATGAAGTTTTTTTTCAAGAATTTATTTTACAAACTAAGTTTCGGTCAAAGACCTCGTCAGTGCTTAAAAAAATCTAAAAAAGATATGTGACAGTCATGGAAAATAGCATTTAAATAATTAAAATAAAATAAAAACAATACAAAACAAAATAAAAACTGGTTTTAATTAAAATAAGCTAAAATGCACCTCAACTTTAAGCTCACTTTATGAAGTACATTTTTATTTTTGCTCAAGCAATGTTTACATTGAAAATTACCTAGAAGAAGAAAGAAAGCCACATACAGCTTTTATTATTGTTATTATTGTTGTTTTATTGATTTTAAAACTTAACTAAAATTTAAACTTTACCTTAAACTAACTCGATATTAATATTAATACTTAATTTGTTTAGTTTTTTAAGTAAAAATTTTGAGTAAAAATTTGTTTTTATTTTAATTTAATTGTTTAAATACTATTTTCCATGACTGTCACATATCTTTTTTAGATCTATTTAAGCACTGAAGAGGTCTTTGACCGAAACTTAGTTTGTAAAATAAATTCTTGAAATAATAAGTTTACAAAATTTATACAACAAATATTTTTTTAGTAGAAGTACTTTCTCTCCTAAAACATGTCTTTGTAAGTAAGTCAGAGAACAAAACATACTACATAAGTTATATAAACAAAATCTATAAGCGGTAAAAAAGATACAATCCGAAACATAACGAAAATAAAAAAAACAAAAATTGTTTAATAGTAAACTTTACTTATACTTGTTTATTTTTATAAAACTGCAAAACTGTAACTTTTTATATAAGTATTTATTAAATTATTACTTAATGAACTATTTTTGAGTATCACTAACAGGTGCAAAACAGATTTTTTGTATTCCTGTAAAACCAGCACAATAAAGATACTCAAACTATTTCCAACCAAACCGAATATGCATATCAAAACTGAAAGTGCAATTTTTGTTTCCAATAAGCCGGGTAAATTTTCATCCGGTACGATAATATCTAAAAGAAATAAACAAATTTATGTTTTAGTACAGTTATTAGTTTGTAGAAGATATTAGGAAATCGGAAAGGTACGTAGAGCTTTAAAAAAATTTCACAACTTAGGTAGTTAATATCTAATTTTTTCAAATAAGATCTATCTTATTTATTAAAAGTGATTACGTTTGAAAAAATCATCCAAATACTGATCGCACTAATTTTCGAGATTTTTTGCGTATCTTAAAGATATACCTACTGTACTTGTTTAAACGTTATTAAATAAATATACTTTGACCAGCAATAAAAAAACATTTAATACTTAGAAAACTATATTTTTTTAGGAAATAAAAACTTAAAATAGATTTTACTTAAAAAACTTTAAAGTTATTTTTATTCCTGAACTTAAATTTAGAATTTTAAACAAACCTAACAAAGATACTCACCTGTTGTGTTTTCTGGTAACATTTGTTTAATTTAAATTGTTACCATGAAAATACCTACAAAGTATAAAAATAGTATTTTTGTAGCAAGGATTTCATGAACACTTTTGTAAATAAATTTGTATTTTAGTGGTACTATTTGATAACAATGAAAATTTGAAATGTTGTTCGCTAATCGAAACTTTTTTGAGAACTCTAATATAAAAGTAATATAAATTTTTTGCGACTAAAAATAAAACTTTTAATGACTTCATACTACTTTGAAATATATCAAACTTTCGGTATTTATAAACTTTCAGGAATAAAAAAGTATGTCTCGAATTTTTTTTAAAATTTCGAAATAAAAATTTACTTTGTACTTTTTATTGCGGCTTTCTAAAGCAATAAACGAAATGTAAAACTTCAAAAATATTAATTATTCATCAGTAATATCACTTTTAGTTTCTACCATATTTTGAGTGTATAAAGCTTCATAGTTTTAAAAGAGAAATTAAACAGCTTATAATAAATTTATAACTTTGTGTGAAATTTTTAAAATATTTTATGGAATTTTTTAATTTTCAAGGTTTAAAATTACCTAAAACTTTACTCTTCATACACTAAAAATATGTTAAAAACAAAAAGTGAACACTTTATTTCAGAACTTAATAAAACAATAGTTGCAAACTACTTGATTGCAACTAGCTTTTTAATAATTTTTAAAGCTCATTATATTTAAAAGCCGTCTAAGCTGAAAAAAGCACAAAAAAAGCTGAGTCAGCCAATTTTTTTAAAGCTTTTTATTTATTTTAACTTATTCCCTTACCCCTAAACCACCTTACACAATAATATAAAAAAATCAATTTGAAAAAAAATTTATAATAATAAAAAAGAAAAAAGAAAAAGAAAATAAGCTTACTGACTTAGCTTTTTTCTGCTTTTTTCAACTCGACTGACCTTTAGATATATTAGGCTTTAAAAAGTATTAAAAAGCTAGTTATATTAAAGTAGTTTGCAACTATTCTTTTATTTAGATTTCAAATGAAAAATCACTTTTAGTTTTTATATATCTTTAGTGTATAAAGAGTAAAGTTTTAGGTAATTTTAAACCTTGAATAACTAAAAAATTCCATAAAACATTACAAAAATTTCGCTCAAAATTTATAAGTTTGATATCAGCCGTTTATTTTTACTGCTTTCCGTGTTCAAAACTGTAATATACACTTATAGTTTATTGCATTTATAAACATTTTTCGAAGGATATTAGGATTGTGTTACTGTTAAAATATTTAAAACAAGTTTTACACTGAAACAACTGTTCTAAATTTTTTTAAAAGTCTTGTATTATAAATTAGTTAAAAATAAATGTAAATAACATTTTATAATAGTTGGGCTTTTGTATTAAAAAGTACTAGAAGTTGTACGTAGAAGTATATTGTTATTCGAAGATTAATTTTACAAAATATTTTGAGCAAAAATTGCAATATTAAAGCAAATTTAAAACAACGCTTACAACATAAATTTTCTAAAAAAACAGAGTTTTAAGTGAAAATTTATGTAATAAAACTTAAGTTCTATGTTTGTTCGGCCTATAAACAGCTCATTAAAAACGTTTTATTAAGCAGATACATGTACGATATATTTTGACTTACCGTTTTCAATTACTACTGTTAGCAAGTAACTATAAAGAAAAATTTTGAATAACTAAACATCTTTTGAAACTGTAACTAAAATAAATTGTTTATCAGTTCTAGTTGTATAAAATTTGTTCAATTTTTAACAAGTAGAACTAACAAATTAAATAAGGTCTAGATATAAAATTTATTTGTTTATAATATAAAAAATAACCTATAGCTTTTATTAGTTGATTAACTAATTACTTTAAAACTTTGTAAAACATGAAAATAAACCAGTATTTTAATGAGTAACCGAGAAAATTTAACTTTTTAGTTTAAAAAAACTAAATTCAACGTTAGAAAACTGGTCAAAAAAGTTTGCAATTTTGCTGATAATACAAAACAGAATAATACAACTAAGATTGATTTTATTACAAAAGTTTAAAAAAAGCTTCTTAAACCATTTAACAAAGTTAATAAATTGCAACTAAAAAACTCGTGACTGTATGTCATATCAATTCTTTCCTAAATTAACGTTTTATTTTATCGGTATAGTTTTGTACTATTGTTTATTACTTTTAGTGTTTTAAGTTTCTACCAAAAAAAGTTCACTATTAATTGAATATTGATTAAAAAACATATATGTTTGCATATTTATGTTTGACTTCGGTTAAGGTCAAATTAACAAAGCTAATGTTTTTTTAAATTTAATCGTAAGCCTAACAAATAATGTTTATTTTCGTAATTAACAGTATAATTTAAATCTAATATACTATAATTTTAATGAGTTTTGCCGTTTTATAACTTAATTTAGTTTTTATTACTACATTTAAACAGCTGATCCAAATAACGGTGGTGATTGATTTAATTTTTTTACGGCCAGTTAGATGAATACTAAATCTACATAAATGATCAGGTACTTTGTTCATCAGTGGTTATTCGTAATATACTCTTACAATAGTAATAAAAAAGTAACTTTATTGTTACTTTATATACAGAACACGTAAATGTTAAAAAGTATTTAAGTATGTTAATGTTACATACAGAGTACAGAAGTGTTACATAAAAGTTTTTTCAAAAACTTTATTTTAAAAACAAACTTAGTTTTTTTAGAAGGAAAACATTTTTTATTATAACGTAACTGATGAAGGATACTTTAGTAATCTGATATAAATTTTAAGAAAAAACGAAGTAGTTATACTAAAGAAACAAAAGTAATGAAATTTGTTTTAATGTATATATAAAATTGGTTATCTAGAAAAAGTTTTTGTTATCGGTAAATTAACTGGTTGAACAACAAAATAAAAGGTTAAGCTACGCTATTAGTTGTGTTTAATGACCTTTTATTTTATTTTTATTTTTTCATATTTATCAGGTTACTTTTAAAACTACTTTTTATTTGTAAAACCAACTTCTCGTTTGTCTATAAACTCACTACTTAATTATTAAAATTTTTACTGAAAATTCTTCAATCTAGCAGAAAAACATTTTGTATGACGATTAGTTTCGAAATTTTCAAACCAACGTTAAAAAAAAAAAAATATATATTTAAAAGTTAAACGAACTGGTATAAATTAGTTATTATTTTATAATATTAATATCTAAAACGATGGTTGGTTGCAGTGGCGTCGCGTGGAATTTTTTTAGGTGGTGCAGAAAAAAAAATCGAGTTGCCGGTGCTCGATTTGCCCCTACTTGATATGTCTCTGCTCGTGTTGCCTCTGCTCGAGTTGCTTCTGCTTGAGTTGCCTCTGCTCGAGTTGCCTCTGCTCGTGTTGCCTCTGCTCGAGTTGCTTCTGCTTGAGTTGCCTCTGCTCGAGTTGCTTCTGCTCGAGTTTCTTCTGCTCGAGTTGCCTCTGTTTGTGTTGCTTCTGCTCGAATCGCCTCTGTTTGTGTTGCTTCTGCTCGAATCGCCTCTGCTTGTGTTGCTTCTACTCGAGTTACCTTTGCTCTGCTTAGCTTTGTTTTCATTTTTGTTTACAATAGCTTGTGGAATGATACTTAAACCCGTACTTTAACGTAATTTTAGGAAATTTTCAACTTAGCTTACTTACCGCAAGATATTGATTTTGCGGTAGTTCTTGAAGAAATTCTGCTTTTTTGAGTTCATCTGCGGCAGTCAATTAAGAGTTTGCGGCAGTGAAGTGAGCAAAATGGTCGTTTTCTAAATTGTAGTTTTATAAGAGGTTTTGTTCTAAAAAATAACGAAAATAGGTAGTTAATTTTTTCTTACAAATTTTAAGGTGGTGCAATTGCGGTAGTGCAACACCCACGCGACGTCCCTTGTTAGTTGTAACTAATTGCTTAAGTTTAACACTTTAGTTTAGAACGTAATCCTAAAAAATAAATATCATTGACTTTTAAATTTTCAATTTAAAATTTTTAGTTTAAAAAAACTGTATTTTTTATAATGTAAACTTTTGAAGAGTTATTTCATTTTTTACTGCTTAATGACACTAAGCTTAAACTCATAAAATCGTAAACTATGACCTATGAATTAAATTCTTATTAGATAAATTTACTTTAAAACACCGACAACTTTATATAAACTTACGACACACTATTGTCTAAAAAAATCTGAAAGCAAACAAATATTGAATAAAAAATAATTTTGACTTTAAATATTTTTTACGTTGGCTTTATAATTTTTGTTAGTATTTAGCTCATCTTAATTTTTACTAGAAAATAAATACAAGTTCTATGTTTGTTAGTTATAAATTTCTTGACAAGAAATAACAATACTTTAAGTAATTACATCCATATAATTTACTTCAAACGACATATACACTTTGTAAAATATTTATTTGTACTCTAAAATGTTGTTTAAACTAAAAGAGTGTATCTACAAAAGTATATTTTGATAAGATTTTACAAATGCTTATTTTAAAAATAATGTAATCCAAGTTTTACTTGAAAACCGTTTTGTTTTTAAGAGAAAATTAAGAATTTATTGCAATTAGAATTCTTGCCCGGGCAAGTTTGAAGTAACAAAAGTGAGAAAGAGAATAAAAGAGAATGAGAGTGCATTTCTTTTTTACTACGTAACATCAAAACTGACTGATGAAATGTTTTTATGTAATGTGGGTCACAAGCTGAAAGTCCAGAGTGTGTTGATAAACGCCAGGAGTTGCAGAGACTGTTTACAAGAAAGACACTTGAACGTTGGTATTGAGTTGTTTTATAAAGTTTTAGTATATATATTTATAATTGTTAATGTTAGATTTTAAGATTGTTATTTAAAGTAAGTTTTGTAACTCTCTTACTGTACATTTTTATAGCTGTTTTGATTTTCAACAAATGATTTATTAAAAGCATTTTTTTACAGTGGTTTAATATAAAGATTTTTTAACATAAGTGACATGTTTTTATAGTTCTTGTAGTTTTCACCACTAGTTTTGCATTTAATTTTAATATTTTTAAAACATTATTGAGCTTTTTATAGTGGTTAATATACATTATTTTAGTACACAAATTACATATTTAATAGTTCTTGTAATTTTTACAACTGGTTTTGTATTCATTGAAGTTCGTTTGATAGAGAAATTCACTCAATTATTGTGCCTGGTTATTTATAGTATTGATATCCCGTAATACTAAGTCTAGAGTAAAGTAATAATTATGTCAAATCCCAATAGTAAAGTCACATTCAGATTAAGCCCCAAGCGTAAACGTTCTAAAGTAAATGAACCTATGGATGTTGGGTAACCAACACCCTCTGGTTTCAATAACTCAAATAGAGTGTAAACCTTAACTTAAACAAGTTTTTAAAATACAGTAGACTACCGCTTAAGTACGCACTTTTTTTGGTACGCACCCCGCCTTAAGTACGCACTTATCCAGAAAGACAAAAAAAAATTCTAAATTTTTTATAACTGTTCAAAATATAGTTTTAATTGTTTGCTAATAAAAGATCCTAGTAAAGTAACTTCACTGGAATATAAATAAAAACAAATTATACAGTAATCTTCCTTTATTCTACCAACATATGTTTCTGTGTGTCAACGAATCAACACACTTCAACTGGGTTGTTAATAGGAAAGATAACTGTTATCTTTCCTATTAACAACCCAGTTGAAGTGTGTTGATTCGTTGACACACAGAAACATATGTTGGTAGAATAAAGGAAGATTACTGTATAATTTGTTTTTATTTAAATTTTTATATAATTTTTATAAATTTTTTATTTATTTAAATCAAAATTAAATAAACAAACAACCTGAATAATTTCTTTCACAGATTTTTTGCGAGAATCCATTCTCTAATTATGTTATATGTACAATTTTTTAATCAAAATATTGTATTAATGTTAAAATGTTATATTAGAACTTCTAGGAAATTCCAGCTTTTTGCCTAAATTTCAATCATCAAGTTTTTCATGATTATTTTATGTTTTTAGGTAGAATGGCCAACCTGCTGAGTTAGCCTAAGACTTTCACAACTTTTAAACTAGGGTGAGTAATCCTGAGTAGTCTAAGTGGCCTGCGATTGTGACAGTCCTGTTATTAAATGTTAATAAACTAAATACTTATGTAGTGGTTGCAGAAAAGTGAAAAGAATAATGATATTTGAGCTGTAATGCTATAAAATAAATAAATCTAGATGACAAAGTTAAAAAAACCTACAAATACAACATAGTTAAGTCATAATTTAATTTAAGT
>NW_028140076.1:0-35483 GCF_965202585.1 Thalia democratica | reverse complement strand
AGTGTATCTAAATTTTGTGCGTCCAAATTAACTTTATTTGTCAATTCACTAACTTTCAAATCACGCGATAACACTTCCTCGTTTAAACTGTTTATTTTCAAATCGCGCAGGGAGATTTCATCGCTAAGTTGTAGTATTTCTGTTTTTGACGTTTCAATCTGAGAAGAAAGATCCGCTAACTTTTTGTTGTGATCTTCAGTTTCTTGTGAATGTGACGTGATAATGGAATCTAATTGTTCTTTTAATGATGTGACGATGACTTCTGATTCTTTGTTTTTTGTTTTCTCGGCAGATAACTCCGCCTCCTGTTTTTAAAAAGATATTATAATTATATATATCTTTTTAAATTGTTAATTTTTATGAATACTTATTTTTTTCTTGTATTTAACTTCTATGTTCATGGTTGCCACTCGTTTTTTTCAAGTTTCTTCCGGGTTTTCCAAATTTCTTCCAGGTTTTAAAAAGTACACACTTTTGAGTCTATTTTTAGTTTAAATTAAGTTTAAGGTAAGAAACTGTGTTAAATAGTATAAAAAAATTGTAAAGATACCGTGAAGCTACTTTAAATATGTTTTTTATTAAAACAAATTTTTGATGATGACAATTTTTTTTTAATATGATATATTTTTTAAATCGAATCGAAATTTTACTACTGAACATGTGAAAATTGTTAAAATTCCATGTTTTTTCAGGTAAAGTGACAACCCTGTATGTATAATACTTACACGAAATAGGTTATCTTAAAACTTATTTTCAGAAAAAAACATTTAAAATATTGATTGTAATAGCATTTACTTATTATAGTGCTAATTTAAACTTTGTATAAAAACAAAATCAAACTTAGGTGAACAATAAACAATGCGTGACTAATTTGTACTCCAAAAACGTATCAGTTACAAGTTTGGCAACTCACAATGTTGATGTGATTGTTTTTTTCTTCCTCCAAACTTCTCACTCGCATCAGCGCACCTTCTTTTTCTTGTTTTAATTTTTTCACCTGGACCTGCAGCGCTTTGACCACCTTCTTCACCTTGTCTTTTTGCGCTGCGTGGTTTTCTGCCTGCGATTCATACAGATAGAAGTTAGTTTTTGTTATAAAAACTAATGATGAAAAAAAATCAATGCTTTACTAAGTACATGTATGGATGAACTTCAATCATTTAAATATTCAAGATTTATCTGTCATGTTTTAACCACTTAAGGATTAAAGCTAATCTAGTTTCTAGCTTTCTAGATTTAAGTAAAATAACTTATTTAGATAAGTTTTAAAACAAGCACACATAAACAGAAGTTTTTATTCACGCACTCGAAGATTTAAATCAAAATAAAATCTTCAAAACTAATATATAATTTTCAAATTGAGATTATTATAAAAAAGTTTTTAAGTGGTAACACAAGAATCTAAAAGAAGAATTTCTCTTATTGATCTTTTTTTAAGTTAGTTACATGGAGTACTAGCATTCATGTCATTACTTATTTTTTGTTTGAACAAGCTGAGTAGTATGAAAATGAGTTTTATATGAAAAATAGAAATGATAAGTCAGTAAATTTAGTTTAGCATCTTTAATAAACTTAAATATTTTACCTAACTTTTTGTTTAAGAAAGAATTTTAACATTGACATAGCTTTTTTGAAATAAATATGGAAAAAAAGAAGTTGTTTTATGTTTTCATAAGTAATAATAAAATGATTAATACAGGACTGCCAATAGTTTTTTGAAAATTTTTACAAGTTTTCTAATTTCTTCCAAGTTTTTGGAAGTACAAGTATTTTAGTCTAAACATAAACAAGGTAAAAAATGTCTTAAAGTATAAAAATATTATAAAATATGGTAATGCTACTTTAAACGTGTTTTTAAATATAAATAAATCTAAGTGATACCAATTTTTTTTTGTACTTGTTAGATTTTTTGTATCTAATCTAAACTTCATAACTTGATGTGTAAAAATTATTTAAAATTCCAGAATTTTTTTTCCTTAAACTCCTGGTATTTCTAGGTTTAAAAGTTTTTTGGCAACCCTGTCAATAAATATTCAATTACCTTTTTGCTAAGTTTCAATACAAACATCTAATGTCAATGCTAAATTAAACTAATATTATGCAATTTAACATTATAATTTAAAACAGTTATGTGATTATTTATAAACAATCATGCAACGCGATGAAACCTGACTTTTCAGGAGATTCTCACCATGTTCTAATTGGTTGGAAAACTTCTTCAAATCTTCCTCAAGCTTCGAGTTGTTTATTGAACTCTCACTTGCTCTCTTCTCCAATTCATTTATCTTTAAAAAATATTTTAATTCAAAAGGTTGATTTTAAAAGTATTTTGTACAAAAAATGTAGTTAATTGATAACATTTGGTAAAAAAAAGCAGGCAGAGCAACTTCATGAATATGCACGAAAGACTTGCATAGTCGCCTGAAAATAAAACCTTATGCAAAATAATCATAACAAACAACAACAACAATTTACCATTGCCAAATGCTTGGTGATTTCATCTTTCATGTTTTGCTCATTCGATTTACTTTCACTCTTCAAAATATCAAACTCGTTATGCAAGTGCTCATTGGCTGCTTTAAAGCTTTCCAATTCTCTCGACTTCGCTTCAAACTCTTCTAATAATTAATATTTTTCAATAATTTAAAAAAAATATTATTTAATTATCAAAAAAAAAGAGTTGAATTACAGTTACAAATATAATTTTAACTAACTATTTAGAGCATTCAGTCGTACTACATAAAAAAGTACTCTTTCTGATTTTAAAAAGAAACAAATGTTATTAGTTTTTTCAAATAACTAATAAAGTAAATAGTTTATATTAACAAAAAATAAACATTTATGTCTTTAAAATCAAACCACTGCAATGAATTAGCTGTATACGTAAATATGAACAATTAATATATATGTATATTTACAACACAAGTCTTTACAAAAAATTGAATTAAAAAAAAATTCTCTTAAATAATAGAAAAAATGTGTAAAAAAATACCTTGTAACTCGTTGCATGTATTTTTTTCTGCCAGCTTCAATTTGGATATTTCAATATCTTTTTTATTGATAACTTCGCAAAGCTGCTTGACCTTTTCTGCAGTTGAAGATATTTGCTGGTCTCTTTCAGCCAGTCTTTCTTCGACCATGCTATTTAGCTCATTTAACTGCGTAAATTTATTGAATTAGAATATTATGTCTTTCTTTCTAACATACAAATTAAAATAAAAAAGCTGAAATTTGAATGTAAAAACATCAGCAAGTAAAAAATTGCTAAGATACCAATTAAAAAAGTTAAAACCTTTTCATTTACAAATAATTTTGTCTTTATTAATAAGTGTAATTTAAAACAATTAAATTTTAAAATAAAAAATCATTTAAATCTTTTGAATAATATTAAACATCTCATCACCTGTCGTTCGCTCTCTTCTCGAAGGGCCTCCTTCAATTTCCGCACTTCAGTTTGGTTTGATCTTAAATCTTCGCCCAGCTTCGACAATCTGGTCTGCTTGTCATCCAGCTTGCATTTCGTCTCTTCGTATTGTGACGTCATACTTGCCAGTTGTTGCTCCAAACTGCGGGTGCTTTTTAAGCTGGATTCCAGTCTCTCCTCCAGCAGGCTATAAATTATCAAGTAAATATTACAAACTACCAAGTATAATTTTTACCATAAATAGTGTTTCATTAACTATAACAGAAGAATATACAATGTTCTGGATATATTTTTAATCTTTTAAATCAATAGAGTTATTAAAAATTAAAAACTAAGAAAAACTTTTGAAAATATAATTACAACTTTTTACGTAATGTTTTATACAAGTAAATGTTATTTGTTTCTTACTTGCAAGATGACTGTAAATTACTACACAATTTATCTTTTTCAAGACATTCAGTTTCCCACTTTTCTAGTTGTTCAACCTAAAGTTAAAAAATATGTTAAACATATAAAACTTAATTTTAGTTTTCATTTGTATACACTACATTCGAAAGTTATTTGAAAAAATAATATAATATAGTAATATTAAAAATCTTTTAATCGAATATATTATACGGTTACAGTCATTTAAAACAAAAAAAGTTTGAATTTATTGGCAAATACTAAATATTTAAGCTCAAGCGTATTTTCTGTTTTACAACACGCATGTATTTACATAATTATTCTATCTAGTAGTTTCACGAATGTTAGTTGGTCACTAATCGTTTGTAAACAGACAATTTTTTTTTTTCATTTTTGACAAAAAAAACACATTTTGCAAACGTGTATTTGTGTATAAATATTTATAATGTTTTCAAATAACTTTGATCACAAACTTTAAACGTAAAGCTGAACGTGGCATCTTACATACCAATTTTTATATTTTTTCTACAGACTAACAAAGTAATTGCAAATATTAACGATTTATCATTTTTTCTATGTATGTTAACTGTAAAGCGATGCATTTTTTATAAAATTCTTAATTTTCATAAACTAAAATCTAATTATAAATTACTTTAAACAAATTTTACAGCTTTTACTAAAAAATTCAAATATACTAAAAAACCTTGCAAATAAAAAAAAAAGAAAAATTAAAAACTAAATGCAATAAGAGTTTATAACATAAAACAGCAAACTGCTAACCAAGTTCTTACAATCTAAAGCAAAAAATTATTTTTTTCATAAAATAGTTAAAATTATATTCCATTAACACTGCTTTATGGTTAAAATTCTATAGCTTATAAAATTTAAAGTGAGAGAACCGACAAAAAAGAAGTTTTAATTATATAAAAGAAAATACTAAGCATTTTTTGGTATGTTTATAAACTAATACAATTATGTTGTGTTCACTTGTTTTAGTTGGCATTTCTAATAATTTTAAAGTTCCGTCTTAAATTATGTTCGTCGAGTAAAATATCAGTTTTCAGGAACTATTTTATGAGTACATGTTTATATATTTATTCTATATATAATTTAATTTGTTTGAAATAAAATAATCTTTTATCTAAAAAGTTATACAAGTTTTAATTATTTTACAGCACTTTACATAAACATATTATTCAATTTAAGATCGTGAACAAGCTGTGTTAAACTGATTAAAGCGTTAACATGTCTTCAGCTGGTAGCAAAATAAAACCGCATTAAGCTATTAACTATAAGTTATAAAAAATCTTAGCCTGCACAAACCGTAGTACTAGATTTTTTTGCTAAATAAAATAAAGACTGTCCAGAAAACATATAAAAAAGTTGAAATTTTTAATGTGTTTCGAATCAACAAACCTTAGTTGTTAGCTGCTCGTTTTTGTGCGTAACGTTTTCTAGTTTTTCGCTGGTCGACTGATATTTTTGCTGCAACGCGCTGTTTTCATCTTTGTAGCTGGTTATTTGCGACTTGTAATCTTTCAGTTGATCTTCAAGACACGATCTTTCATTTCTGTGATGCTTGTTGCTCTCGTATATCTGATCTTCCAGGTGACTTGTCAGCTTGCTAACTTCTACAGCCTTAGAAAATTTAATTTAATTAGTAATTTTATCTAATATTTATTGAAAGCAATTTTTTTGATGTTATATTTAAAACAATCATACTATGATTATTAAGTTATACCAATATGCTAACTAAAAAATCAATATTTTTAAACTTTTCTTGAGATATACGTAAATGTGGGTAAATAAATACAAAAACTTAACTTGTATATTAATTTCATATCTTTAGAATGTTAGTTAGAAATTAATCACATTTAAACAAAAAGTACCCAATATAATTATATAAATATATTTTATCCAAAAAAATTACCACTTAAAATTAAATAATTGGTAGATAAAAATATATAATTTTACAACTTAAAATACCTGGCAGTCGAGTTTTAATTGAAGTTCTTGAACTGTTATTTTTTCCTTCTCGATATTTTCAAAGTTTTTATTCTTTAAAAGTTTAATTTCTTCCTGCAACATAATTATAATCAAAACAAGATAAATTTGTTACTACTTTATGTTTTTTAGATTAGTAATCAAACAACATTCTTTGTTGATTCACTTTTAGAATTATTTTTATGAAAACTTAAAATTACCATTTTAGTTTCGACAAGGCATTCTTTATCGAAAATTTCTTTCCGAAGTTGAGTTTCTTTTTCTTCAAAATTTTTTCGCAAGTCAGAAAAATTTTGATCATTAGTTGCAAGCTTCTCACACAAACTTTCTACCTGTTGGAAAACAACAGCTCTATAGTCCAGTTGAAAAGTTGTTCATTTTTATTAAAGAAATCATATTAAAGCGTCATAATAAAATAGATATCAATACTGTTTTAGAGAAATCGATTAAATTTAACACAAGTCTAAACTTTTTTGTTGGCCGAAGTACAAGAAACTATAAAAATAATAAGTTAAATAAAATTTTAAAACAGTAAAAATCAAACTTGTTTTTCAATTTCAATATTCTTCGTTTGCGCTGTTGAAGCCTGTTCCTCTAACTTCTTCACATACATCGCAAGATCGTGTGCTCTGAAGCTCTGGCCTTCTTGTTGTTGTGATACGAGTTGCAGCAACTCGCTGTCGTATTCACGTAGCTTCGATTCCAGTTCGAGCACCTGAATAAATATATACTCAAGTTGTATTGCTGTATTTTATTTTAGAATTTAAAGTTTTTATCGAACGTTATTTGTCCTTACAGCTGGGTAGGCGTTAAATTTTTATTGATGGTATAGCCCTTAATTTAATTCCCTAATCCTAAATAATGATTCTAACCTAACTCTTACCAGTAATCAATAAGATATAATCATTAAAAACCATTTAAACATAAGAAGAGTTTTATTTCGTTTAAAATCTAACGTGTTAATTTACGAGTACAAAAATACCTTTATCATGTACTATTCAAAAAATTACAAGCTACTCAATTTAGTTTTACAACGAATGTTCATAAAAACTTATACAAATAAAATTTTAAAATTAGCATTACTATTTCAAGAGTAACTTTATTCGTGTCTATGAAAACGGTTAGTATATTAATTAATATTCAAATTTTGATTGGTTTTTAGCGCTGGAGAAAATAGCTTTTGCAATCTACTATACTCAAACACTTACATATTATTACAAGTCTAAATTATTTCGCTAGTATTTAAAAAAACTACTTTTCGTATATATTTCCTTAAAAAGTCTGTGCTAAGTGTTAACAATATAGAAACTTTAAGAACTACGTTACTAGTAAATCAAAAAATTAATTAAAAAAATAGAAACTTAGGTTAGAAAATGTACGAACTGTGTTCAGTATTTCTATAATTTTAAAAGCATATGGTCGAAATTAAATTTACAAAAAAATATAATCAGTATTTTTAGAAGCATTTTACAACATTATGAAATAACTCAGCCAACTGATTTATAGCTTTAAAAGTTATCAAACAATATATCTCATTTTCTATATAAAAAAATCTATTATATATTCAATTTGTAATACTGCAATTAAGGTCAGTAATTTGATGACTAAAAAAATGATGAAAAGTCTTAGGGTAGATATAAGGACAACTTTATATGGCAATAATATTGAAGTACAATACTTAAATAATTTAAAGCTCAATATCATTATTAAAATGTTATTTTTGTTTTTTTGTAGATAACTTTATACACCATATAGCATTGAAATTATCAGGAATTTGAAAAAATTAAACAAATTAAAACATAATGAAATTCAATCAAAAAAACTAGTAGGCAATTTATAACTTATAACATATTTGCTATTAATAAAACTGTATTTTATGTTACAGTTTAAAATATCTCAGCAATAACTTATTGTTTCTAAAAAAAGTTGTAGACGACGCTATAAAAAGTTAAAGAAGTTTTTTAAGTTTAAACTGTATGTTAGTGGTTAATAAATTGTTGATACATGCTTCAATAGAAGAGGTTAAAATTAACAAAATTAAAAACTGTTTTCATGACTATCATATATCTTTCTATATTTTTTAAATAAGCACTGAAGAGGTCTTAGACGGAAACTGAGTCTGCTTTAAAACATCTTGAAAGAATTTAATATATATAATTTCTCTTCTAGAAGTTGAGATCTTTTTAATAGTTTTCGAAAAATCAAAACTTATAATAGTAACAAAATTAATGAAGTTCTAATGTAGTATATATTTAACCTTTAATTTGTTACAAGCTATTTTAAACAAACTAAGCGTTTTCTATTTATAAAGCTCAAAGTATTCAAAGCTGAAATTCTAACTATTCTAAATATTCAATTAAAACTTATAAAAACTATGAAATTTTATATGCTAAAGTGTAAGTAATATATCTATACATAAACAACATTTATATTTTCTTGTCAATATTTTAACTCTAATGCACTAAAGTATGTTTAGGCATTGCTATAAAGATCAAAGAAAGTAACAGATAACTACAAGTAATTTAAGTACTATTTTTAAACTTTTTGTAATGTTATGCACAATATTTTGTAGATACTTAAAAAACAAATAAACAGCTAAACAAACTTAATATGAATGTCGTTTATTGTTAAAACACAATGTAAGTTATATTTTCAAACAATGTTTTCTACAGAGACCTAACAAGATAGTTTTACAACTTTGAAATGTTTAACTTAATAATTTTTTGATTTAAAAAACTATGATTTAGACTTAAAATATTTTGTAAAATAAATTTATGCAAAAACTAAAAAAAATACTTGAACTTAGAAAGCTATTTCTGATTCTCATTTTTAATTTCACATTGATTTAAAAACATTTTAGACTAAACTCATTTGCCAGTAACATCTTTTAGTTGCTTTAACATGCACTACTTAACAATAACATGCATTTAATATATTGCACTAAAGTTAATACAAACATTTTTCAACAAATACAAATAAGTTTTTAAAATAGTTGTTCATTTGATGCAAATTATATCTTATTTTTCGTTCTGAGTACTTATTTTTCTTCTATCTTTTTGCTGTCTACACTTCTCTAGCTTTTCCATTTGCTCAACTACTTTAGACTTTATTCTAAACTGCCTCACTCTAAACGTTTCTTGGCCGTTGTTCTAAATTTTTAAATAAAAATTCTTAAAGAAAAAAATTATGAACGTTGAAATCATGGTTTATTTTATCAAAGAAAAAACGATTAAAAAAGCATGTGTAAAAAATTGGATATTTTTTGTACTGCATATTATTAAAAAACAAACGTTTGCGTAAATAATAGAAGACAGGAAAATTGCACATATTATAAAGAGAAATTTTACCTACTAAAAAAAAAAAACTACAACAGAAATTTGTGTAACTCTTAATAATAAATTTTAATAATTTGTTAGTAAAATTTTTTTTTAAATTACATCGCAAACTAATTCATGATAAATATAACTAAAAATGCATTAAATTTAATATATTAATAATATAAGTTTGATCTAACTACAACTAACAGATCTATTTATCTGGTGATTAATACTTAAAACTATAGTCATGTTTGATTAATAATTACAAGATACTGTTTTTTAAACATGCAAAAAATTCTGATAACACAAAAAAAGTACTCAAAATTTATTTAAAAAGCATCTTTCAAAAAATGAGGTATGTAGTAGCTATAAATAAAATTTGTTAGAAAGTTAGTCTTACATTTTTATCATTAAAAGCGAATAAAAAAGCATGCAAATTTTAGTTATTACATGTGTACTCTATAAAGAAGCTTGTTAGAATAACAACTACATTACACATACAAGATTGATAAAAACCTATTAGTTGCATTAAAAATCAACATTTACTACATGCAATGGATTTACAACATGATAGTATGCATTTAAACGAACTGAAAACGAAAGCTAGGTTAAATATTTCAAAGCAATGAAAAAAGGGATTCTAAAGTGAATTGTGACGTCATACCTTGTTATTTCTTTCATTCAAAGTTGATTGGTAGTTTTGCAGGGCTTGTTCCCTTTCTTCATAGTTGCTCGATAGTGAGTTCAATACGGTCTCCTTGTCTCTCAAATCGTCGCGAAGTGTCGTTATATCCTGTTTAAGTTTATTTTTTTTTTTATATATTTGAATGTCATGCATAAATCTCGAACAATAAAGCTTTAATACAACGAATAAACCTAATTAAAAATATACTTATTTTATCAAGTTTTTATTAAAAACTTTTAGCTTTTAGAAAATAAACATAATTGGCTTAGAATATTTTGTTTATTAAGTGCTTTTGAAATGTAATTATATCTTTTTTTGAAAAATTAATTCACTAAAAAAAGATATTATTGGAACAAACATTATCTCTTTCTCTCAGTATCTTTTTCAACTGTTTAGTTTCTTGCAAATGTTGCCTGCTTAACATTTCGTTGTTTTGTTCCACTGCATCCAATTCACTCTGAAGTTTCAACACCAATTCCCTACATCTGTTCAGCTGTTTGTTTGTAATTTATCATTAAGAATGCTAAGTACAAAAATATTTTAATAACCGATTTTATGTAAAAAAGAAACAGCACATAAGTTGTTGAAAATAGGTGAAAACACATATTAATTATTAAGCATATTAAGATAATTATTTTATTTGCTTATTAGTATTTCTTTGAATGCTAAAATTTCTACTTTACATTTGGTGAAGTTAATATATCTAAAGGTTAAGATATTAATAAAAAATATTATTTGTTCGTGTTTTACTCAAAAACAAAGTTCTTAATACTAATTTACTTCGCAATACTACTTAAAAATGCAACAAATATTTTAAAAGTTTAAAAAATTGTTGTAAAGGATAAAAGTTTATCTAAAGTCCATATAAATCTATATTATTATAAGTTTGTCTAACTAAAACTATCAAAACAGTAAGTAGACTGAACATATTTAAATTGTATAAAGTTTAACTAATCTTTCTTCAAGAATTATCAATCAATAAATAAGAAGTTTTAAATATTTCTAACCTCATCAGACAGGTGAGTGTTTTCATTTTTTGCTTTTTCAATTTTTTTGTTAAGATGAGGTATCTTCTGCTGATACTTAACTTTTTCGTCATTTGCAAAAGCCAACTCATCCATGCTTTCCTGTAATTTTTTTATTAAAAGTATTATTTACAAAACCAATTAACCAAACAAAAAAGTTACAGAAAAGTTGTTATCAAAAAATAAGTTTTATAACTCTTTTAATAAAATCACACTTCAACAAAACTTTAGTAGAAGTTGATTTAGAAAATAAAACACATCCATCAAACCTGTAATTTCGTTTCGAACGAGATAATTTTCTCTTCTGCGGAGCGCAGTCTGTTGGTAAATTCTTCCGATATCTGGTGATCGTGTTTGTGGGATTCGCGAGCCTGCGACAACCTCCGCTGAAGTTCGGACACTTGGTGGCTCAAGCGAGCACAGTCCTCCTGCTTCTCTTCCAACCTGAAAAATAAATATTGATACAAAGGGACAAGTGTTTAGAAAGAAGTCTACTTTTTTTATAGGAATAGCAATTTTATTTAACTTGCGTGATTTTGCTTAATTGAGTAAACTAAATACATAGCCAAGTACTTAAATTTTACAAAGATTTAAATAGAGATAATATACTATAAAAAGAGATGACTTAAGAATTTTTTTTTAGAAAAATATGTATGTAATACATATGTAAAATATTACATTGCTGCAAGCAAAACCTTAAATTAGATTTGATTTTACCAAAAATAACTTATTATCTACAAAAAAAAGTAATTATAATAAACTTATATCAAATTATTTTAAATTAATATGTATTAACAACCCAAAAAAAAAAATTGATAACTCATGTAAAAAAATTAAGAAGAATTTATTTAAAATAATAAAGGTTTTATTTTTAATTTAATTACTTTAAACTTTTTAAATAGTTTTTGCTTCTTTATATTGATCAAAAAAATATTCCTATGCTGCTCTTTGTTTGTATTATTAGAATTTAAAGTTAAGAAAATGACTTTTAGTTTTATTTAGTAAATTTATACTCCAGCTTTGAAAATCTCTAGTTTAAAAAACAATTTTAAAATAAAGTTTATTAACATTAAAAGCAATAATACTTTTTTAGTGAAATCTTTTAGTCCCAAGAACTATACAAAACAATAATTTTTGTAAAAAAAGTTAGTATAAGTTGTTTCTATACTGAAACTGTTTACAGAATATTTAAAATTAGCCAACCATGAGGACTAATGAATAGCGATTACTTTGTATGTTAAGACAAAATATTTTGAATAAAGCAAAGGACACATAAATTTTTGGATAATGAAAAGTTAAGATTGCAAACAGTTTCTTAATATAACATATTTTTTAGCTTTTTTGTTACTTAAAGTTGCTAAGCAGTTTTTGTCAAAAGACTTAAACAACAAATCGTCAAATATTTAAAGACTTTAAAAAATTAAAATCTTAGTGCTTTATGGACTAACTAACATTTAATTCAAATAAAATATAACGTGTTAAATTATTCTAAAATGTACTAAGTCTGATATTGTTTGCAATCATAAACAAGCTAAATACTAAAAAAAAATATTAGCTACTACACGCAAGAAACTGTATACCTTTTAGAAACGCTGTTTAGACTAGAAGATTGTTTTTCAAACGACTCACATAAATCAGACTTCTCTTCATTTAATCTAAAAAAATTAAAATATTTCAAAAAATGTACTTAAATTTTTATCTAATAATATAATTATATTATTCCGACTTAAAAAAACAATACTTATTCAAACAAGTAATTTTGTACCAGTAGTAACGAATATTATAACATGGTTGCTAAGGTTTTTTTGTAAATTTCTTCCAGGTTTATAAAAAACATGTTTTTTAATTCATACGAACATTTTTTTCTTTATGATAAATTTTTCGTATCTAATCGAATTTTTGTAACTTTACATAAATATTAGAGAATAAATTAAAGTTCCAGGTTTTTTAGTGATTATCGTTTGAAATTCCAGTTTTTTTTTTAATTTCCTAAATTACAAGTTTATCCAGGTTTTATTTTCCTAAACTATCAAATTGCTTATTTCCAGGACTCCAGGTTTTTTTGGCAAACCTGTAATAAAAAAAGCATTGAAGTTAGTTTAGTAAAAAAGTACTTATTACTTAAAAATCTTGGTAAAACAAATAACTAAGAAATTAATTACAGTATAGTAACTTTAATTAAATTATAATAGTATTTTAAATAAACAATTAAACTTTTTTTTTTTTCTTAAAAAAAATTAAAAGCATTCAAAGATTTAATAAGATAACAAAATTTAAAACACTCTAACTACCTTATGTATTAGTTAAAAAATCAAACCTTTGTATATCAGTGTTAAGCCTTCCTACCAGCATCATGTTTTCAGCCAACTGATTTTCTTGTTCGTGGGCCAACTCTTCAAGTTGAGTTTGCAAATACTCTATTGTTTGCTGCAAAAATACTTTAAAGTTAAATAAATTTAAATTTAAAAATAAGTAGGTACTTTGATTATTTGTGATAAGTAAGCTACTGGGAAGCATTGAATCTACTAGTAAAAAAAAGAAGATAAAATAAAGTTTTAGCTGTGCATAAAAATGTTAACTTAATAAAGGTTGTTCTAATTAGATAAAACCATACCTGTTTTGCATCACCGTCTAGGAAAGAACTTTCAGAAAACATTTCCAACTCGCTATCTAAAATAAAAAATATATACAAAAAAAGAGCAAAAACATTTGAATTTAACAAACCGAAAGTACTAAAAAGCCCTTTAAATATTTAATTTTTTTTTACTAAAAGTATAAAATATAAAAAACAAACTGCTATTATTAGCGTTGATGTTGTCTTGAATTTTTTCCATCGACTTTTTCAACTTGTTTTCGGTTTCTACTAGCTTGCTTTCAACTTCGACGTTATGCTACAAAATTGTTTAATGATTACTAAAAAGCATATAAACAAACATTGCCGCTGATTTAATAAAATTCTAATGCTTAAACAAAGTTTATTTTATGTAATGTTGTTAGTTGGTTGTAAGTAAAGGCATTGTAGAATTAATTTACTTTAGGTAAAAATAAATAAATACGCATATCTTCATGCTAAAAAATACAAGTCTGGGGCTTCTTTAAAAACAAACTAAAAGTTAATTAAAATAACTGGGTATTACTAGTATTTTTCATGCAAAATATTTTACTTGGAAAACAAATATTTTGTTTACTTAAAAATAAAGAGCAAAATCTCGACGATAACTTAGATGCATACAATAGAACACATTTCCAATAAATTAAAAGAAAACATATATACAAAAACACATCTTATTTTTATCACCTGTCAATTGTACATTTATAACAAACTGTAACTAAAACGAACTTTAAAACTAAAAAAGTTTTTATTAAAGAAATTTTGCAGCAGATATCGCTTAATTAACTAAATAGCTTAAATTTTGTTAAGCGTATCTACAATTTCAATTAAAGTATAAACTTTTAAATAAAGATAAGTTACACCAGTTTAATTAAGCAGAATAGACGAAGAGTAAACATATTTTTTATTTAATACTATGAATTATCACATGAAGCATCTTTAATAAAGTTTTTTTTCAGGTCATAACTTTTGTTATATAACCTTAAACTAACATCATTATGAATTTATATTTTGTGGAAACTTTTTTTTTGTATATCTAGTGTTTTTACAATAAGTTTTTTTGGTACTGAGTGTAATGATATTAACATCTCATTTTCGTATTTTAAAGCGGATGTTGTAAACTGTCTACGCAGATTTCGTGACGTGCTTCCAGTATAAAAAAACAAACATTTTTATTATTTCAAGGAGTTAATTTCATTCCGACGAGTATATATCGGCGTTTGTCTTTCAAATACGCGTTAAAGTTAGTTGTTTTACTTACTGAAAGACGTTTCATTAACTTGTTTCGAGAAAACGTCTACATCGCGGATTTGATGTTAGTATTTTATATAACTTTACGATTGTTAATACTTTTGATAGATTTTATTTGTGTCGTGTTTTAATAGTTTCTTTCTCCAGAACTAAGATTTATTATTTAAATTAAAGTAAAGTGCATTTATTCAAAGTGTGTTTTATTTATAACTTAGGAAATAGTTTTGTAACTTATACTGTTAGTGTATTATTTACTTCTCGTAAGTATAGCAGTCAGTAAGTTACTGGAGACCACGTAGTTAAGACATAAAACATAAAAACCATTAAAATAACCCATTTGGTTAAAGTGGAAACCACGCAGTGTCTTTTAAGAACCTTGAATTTTCTGGTTACAAATCTTTAAGCAGTCAACAGAATAAATGCACACAAACAACAATGACGATATCAATCTTAATAATTCTCATCAAGCAGAGATGATGAAAGATAATGCTGAATTTTATCCGTCAAACAGCATTCAACAACAATTTAGAAAATTAAGCGAAGTTAAGCAGCTAACAAATGAAGAAGAGTTAAGATTTTTGCAAATGCAAATAAAAAAACTAAATAATAGATTAAAGCAGTCTAGATCACCACATTACGAACGTGCGATGCTAGAAAAACGCGAACCTTTTTACAATGATTACGAAAAAAGTAATCAAAATAATTTAAACATTTTTAGCGACACATTTAAGGCGCAAAGACTAAGTAAAAAGTTTAAAAGGTTAGACTTTGTAAGAAACCCTCGTGATATTATTAGTTTTTTCGAGGAGGAAATGTTAAATGAAAATATTTCTAGTAATACAGAAAAGTATAAATTTTTAACTGGGTTTTGGCCGAGAGAAGAGTTGTCAGACTATTATAAAATGACAGAACGAGGTGAAAGAAATTACAGTTCTTTAAGAAACTTTTTTATTAATAGGGACAATCAGTTAGCTGAAGTTTTAGATAAAATTCCAATTTGGAATGAGTGTACAAACTTTAATAAAATATTTGCTACAGCCGTGAGTTGGGCCAAATGTCCAGAGCAGGACAGAATTAAGTTTTTTCTTGCATACTTAATGCCCTTTTCGATTAAAGATAAGATTAGGGATTATTTTGATGAAAGCTTAGAAGTTTTTAAAAGAAAAGGACTAGCCATATGGAATGCTTATAAAGAAAACGCATTAGTACCTAAGCAAGTTAATTACAATAGACTACAGCAGTATGAGCAAAGTCAGCATAGGTCTAAAATAAGTTACCATAAGCAAGTTCGACCTAATCATCAACAAAATGTTCATTTAAGAGATAATGGTTTTAATCATACTTACAATTATCGTCAACATAATCAAGATAGAGATAATTTTAAACCAAAAAAATCATACAATGGGAATAGTAGTAATGTTAACATAGCACAGTGTTTGTCATGTCATCAATACTTACCCACAAAAACATTTGATATAACTAAGGCGTCACAAACAGCCGAAGAAAAAGCTCAGGTAACCAAAAACACTATAGCAGTTGGAGTAACTGGTCAAGTAGTATGGTTTAATGTTCGCAAAGGTTACGGTTTTATTCATCGTGATGATCAGAACAGCGATACTTTTGTTCATTATACAGCTATCGTCAAAAACAACCCTAACAAATTCTTAAGGTCTCTTGCACAAGGAGAAAAAGTCCAGTTTGATATTGTTGTAGGTATGAATAACATGTCAGAAGCCGCAAACGTGACAGGTCCTAATGGTAAAACAGTTCAAGGGTCTAAGTATGCTGTAGATAAAAATTCAAACTACAATCAAAAACTTCAACAAAATATATTTAACGCAAACCATCATTCTCGTAACCTCCAACAGCAGAAAATAAAAGCTAGTAGAGCTTATAAGCAAGCTTTTGCTTTTACAGCAAAACAAGGTAAACTTAGCAAAGAAAAACATCAGAAACAACAGCAGAAAAGTATCAGTTACAATAAAAAATATGATAGCGAACCAAAACATAAAGTACAAACATTGCAGCTTAAAAGTTATAAACAAGATTCAGGCTACTACAATTCTTCAAAAACAAAATCAGAAACTAGTGTATCAAGCAACATATTAGCTAAAGAGAAAAACAATTTGGCAGTACTTAATTCCTTTGACAAAAAAGAAATTATAACACAGAACAAAAAAGAGTCAGAATTACTAATAGCAGGTCTAAAACTTTTAACATTTATCATAAAGCCTTTTGAAGATAAAATATAAATATTTTCACAAAATTAAGGAAACAGACTTTAATAAAGGTAGAAAGTTGTAACTTTTTATTAATATGAAAATCTATTTTAAATTTTTTCAAACTCAGGTAATATTTTTAAGAATTCAAACTGAAAGAAACTATTAAGTCTATTTTGTGTTCTTTTCTGATAAAATTTCTGAATTGTAAAATTTTATAGCTTTTTTACTTTTAATGATGTGTTATAAAGTTTTTTATATTTCATATTACAATTTAGTAATTGAACTATTTTTCAAAAGCTACGATATAACAATTATACAAATAAGCCTACTTTTTATATTAAGTTTAGTAACTACATTTTTCTCTAATTTTAAATTAAAATTAAATTACCAGATTTTTTTTTCTCGTAAAATAACCAAGTTCAAGTTTAAAGCTTTTAAATTCGACTCGTGATAAATTTTTCTTATAAATTTTGAATTTATAAGTACTTTCAACTCCCATTAAGTTTTGACTGTTAACGATCGTAAAAAGCACTCGCTAAATTTTTCTCTTTAAAATTTCTATAATGCTCAGAAATTGCTCGTGTTGCTTTTTGAGATATTTTATACTTGAATCCTATAAAAGTTTGTGCATGAAAATACTACTTATTGTTTTGTAAAATGTTTTAAAGAAAATGTTTTCTGTTTTGTTTATTAAAGTTTGCGAGTTGAATATTAAGAACATATGTTTTTCTAAGTTAAAAACAAAATTAAAGTTTTTCATGTTTTATAAACTATTAATTTTCTTTTAATGCATCTTTAAATGCTTGATTTTTGTTTTGTTTTGTATAAAATAATGGGTTTAAAAGTAAATACTGACAGTTTCGTTATTGTCGTTTGGCCTAATAACATAGTAGTTTTTACTAAACTTTCTTGAAAGAATATCTCAACTTTTTTTTTTTTGAGCCGCGTATTTTTTGGAATGAATTCTTTCAAATGAATACTACAATGATGGACAATGAAAAGATGAATCTTTTCTATGTCAACAAGTGAGTTCGATGAATTTTTGAATTTGGAATTTTGAGAAGAACAAGCGAATTAAAACAATTCGTTCCTGCTAAATAAACCACAGTAAAAGAAGCAGCCCGATGACAAGAAGTCCAAGGACAAGAAGCCGGAAGACAAGTAAGCCGGAGAGAATGATTAAAGACAACTAAATGACTATCATTTTTAATTTGTCCTTATGTTGTGTCTTATCTTATTTTTTGTAAATTATGTAATTTTTGAGATAATAAGTTATTCAGTTTCTTTTTCTTACTATTTTTTTAGACCCGGCCTTTTAACAATTATAAAAAAGTTTAAAGTTATGTAGGATTTTAAGGATTTAAATTATTTAAAACCAGGCTTAAAACGTTAAAATTGAAAATTTAAAAAGAAACAATGTAATGATATTAACATCTCATTTTCGTATTTTAAAGCGGATGTTGTAAACTGTCTACGCAGATTTCGTGACGTGCTTCCAGTATAAAAAAACAAACATTTTTATTATTTCAAGGAGTTAATTTCATTCCGACGAGTATATATCGGCGTTTGTCTTTCAAATACGCGTTAAAGTTAGTTGTTTTACTTACTGAAAGACGTTTCATTAACTTGTTTCGAGAAAACGTCTACATCGCGGATTTGATGTTAGTATTTTATATAACTTTACGATTGTTAATACTTTTGATAGATTTTATTTGTGTCGTGTTTTAATAGTTTCTTTCTCCAGAACCAAGATTTATTATTTAAATTAAAGTAAAGTGCATTTATTCAAAGTGTGTTTTATTTATAACTTAGGAAATAGTTTTGTAACTTATACTGTTAGTGTATTATTTACTTCTCGTAAGTATAGCAGTCAGTAAGTTACTGGAGACCACGTAGTTAAGACATAAAACATAAAAACCATTAAAATAACCCATTTGGTTAAATGAGTACTATAAAGCTTCTTGAATAAAATCTGGAACTGTGTCACTTTTTTAACATATAGTAACGTCAGTTTCAATAAAGTAAGTATTTTGAAAAATTGTAGCTTTAACAACAAAATGTAGAAATAGCTATAGTAAGTTCGAAAAAAATATTTATGAAAATTTATAATTAAATTGCTTCTTATAAGATGTCTGACAGAAAAATTTTACAATCTATAAGTCAATAATCTGTAATATATAGTTCTATGTAAAACTAATTAATAAATACCTTTAAAACTTTTTTATAAAAAAAAAACGGTTTTGAAATAATTTTAACGAAACGTGTTCTACGTTTTATATATCTTCAAAAAAAATTTCATTAAAATATTTTTTTTAATTAATTCATATACAATAAAAAAAAAAAGAAAAAAAAAGAGTATTTTAAAAGTTCAAAAACAGCCAAAAAGTTGAAACTGCATATATTTTCGGCTTTTTTATTATTTTTGTTTGAAGTACTTTCGATGTTTCTTCAGCAAACATAAATTAACTGCTTGGACAAAATATTTTCATGGAAAAAAAGTTTTAAATACAAAATATGGTAGCAATAAAAATAAATTTTAAGCAGGTTAAAAGTTTAAATTCTAATAAAAATCTTAATTATACTTTAGAATGAAAAAAAAAAACAACTATTGTTGGTGTGTGTTTTAATAACTACTTTTTAAGTATAAAACAAAACAAATTACCTTTAGTTGTAGAATTTTTGCTTTAACGTAAAAAATATTTTGCAGTGTATAGCTAAAAAGTTTTGGAAATTATTGAAGATCTTTTACAAAACTTCATTAAAAAATTACATGTTAATTAGTAATATCATTTTGTTTATATTTATTGTTGACTACAATTTATTTGTCAATTTATAAACAAAAACAACATCTCTATGACTTTTAGTGATGTTTATAGATGTTATAAAAACTATCAAAATAATTAATTTAAAAGTTTTTAATAAAGTTTTTACTAGGAAAATTTTCACAAACTAGCTAAATATTGAGGATGAGCAAAGACGAAAATTTGTAAATTTTTTGACATGTATTTAGTTATCTACAAATGCAAAATCAGGACAAAAAAACAGTTGACATTCTACGGTGATTTGAGGAACTAAAATATTATAGTATTATTACTGTAAACTGCATATAAAAACACTAAGGGAGTAATTTCATTCAATTGTTCTACAAAAACTTTGCTCAACTTGATCATAAAAAAAAACTTTAAAACAAATAAGTTAAAAACATAATGGTGTGAACTAAAAAACTATCATCAAAATTAATAGAAATATAGTAGAACATTAAACAGAAATTTTTGCTTAAAAATATTTCTAAACTTATAAAAAAACTTTCTTTGTTATTTAGCTTCAAAGCAATTATTTTTTAAAGCAAGCTAACAAAAAAAAATAAACACAAATTTCAATTATTAAAATAGACTACTAGTTATATACTCTTACAATAAAACCAAGTTTAATTTAAAAATTTGCTTTTTTAATAGTCATACTTTAATTGTTAGAACAAATCTAAAATTTAGAGGCTAAAAAAGTAATTGAAAATATAGATAATACAGTAAAACTTCTACGAAATTTTAGAAAAATAAATTAGTTGCACATAATATCTTAAACTTAAGTTTGAGAAGTTTATTTTAAAATATTCAAACTATTGTGATTTAAATGTTCAACTTCTTTTTTGGTATAAAAGTTATTTTTATAGGAAAAGTTAAACAAAAGCTTATGATTGATATACATACAAATTGTTCTGTATAAATGATATGATAAACGTTGACGTTTAATTAAAAATAAGCATTTTAGTAAACAATAGTATTATAAACGATGAATAACCAGTGTTTTGAAAAGCGTGCAAGAGCAAGCTACTATAAACGAGAAATTAAGTGAGTGGTGAGTAAACAAGACAAAAAAGCATACATTTAGTTTAACTTTACTAATATAGTATAATTTTCGGTTTTTTAAAATAATAATTGAATTTAAATTGACTTAAATATAAGGTGTTAGAAGCTTATATAGTAGTGTAAGTAGTCTAGCCTGTTCATTGTTCGTTATCAAGACACTATATTTGGTAAAATTGTTTTACATGTTTTTTGTTCAATACTTTTCGGCTTCTTTTACTTTACACTTTTTAATCTTTTAAAGTTATGTTTAAGAACTTTGTTAGATACAAGCTCAAATGTTCAATAGTTAAACCTTACTATGGCTAAATGTTTAATTAGTTTGATTGTCATAAACCCTTATTTTAAATAATAAAAAAGTCTTTAATGACTCAATTTTTCCTTTAACTAATGTATACACAAAATATGACTTCCAACAGATTAATTGCAATACTTACATTAATCGTTAATAAAAAAACATTAGTCATGCATACAGAAATTAATAACGCAAGTTATACAGTTTTCATCAAGACCAGTTTATAAACATGCCGTCTGAGAAACAAAAATATTATTACAGTTCATCAGTCTTGTTAATTTTACATTCAGGTAGCATTTCTACACACCTTTATCAACTCCATAATGGTTTGAACAAAATTTCCGTTCTGATTATTAAGAAAGTCATCACCACTATTGAATAAAAACAACCCGTTTTCATTTATTACATCTTCCAACTAAATATGAAAATTTTGTGACTATAAAAACAAAGTTTCCACATAAACTAATTTTGTAATAAGACTTTAAAACTCTTTTAGTCTTTTTAGTAAGCTTCAAGTTTTTTATTTAGATGAATACTGAAACTTTTGCTTGAAAACAAACAAAACTAATAAATAAACAATGTCGATTTAACTATACCGTAGGTTTATATCATGATATATGTTTATTTCTTATATAATTTATAACTTATTCAGAGTAAATTTTTATATAACAAAAGTAAAAGCTAGTATAAAAGATCAGACTTCGAAAATACCGTGAGTGGCTTCATAAACAAAAGCTTGCAAACCCTCAACATATGAAGCAAGTTTTATTTATATTTGTTTTGTTTACAGTCTTTTACAAAGCAAATAAATTTAAAATTGCTTTTTAAAAAGCTATCTATTAAATATTTCTTATAGCGAACGCAGTATTTTAGTTAAATTCCTCCATGATGGTTAACCTAAGTGTTCTGTTGAAGTATTAAACAAGTATTGACAAATTTTTATTAAACCTAATAACTTACCATTTACTTTTAAGTTGATGATTTTTAATACGGTTGAAGTTTACATAATAGTAAAGTTATTTTTAATAAAAAAAGGCAGTTTTTTTAAAAACTTTTATTTTATATCTAAACATAAATCAATTTTATCACTTGTAACTTTCGTAAGTACTAATTGGTCTTGCCTTAGAACATTTACTAACTGAAAAAACTAATTCTTCCGAGATTTTTTATTACAATAAATTTCAAATAATCTAGTAAGACTATTTTACAGGGTACCAGACAAAAAAAAAATCTTTTCACGACAAAAAGTTCTTACCTAAAACTTTATGAGTTAGGTAAATAAAAAAAAATAGGTAAAATTATTTTATCAAATTGTACGGACAACTTCATGTAGTTCTACAAAAGCTAAACAGTGAAATTAATTATTTTAAATACTGCATTGAAACTTAAGTATCATTTTATTATTTATAAATGTACTTTAAAATTACTACTAAGCTCTAAACTGATAAACCAATTAATATTTATAGAGCAATGATATTTCAAATCTAACAAAATAAGTTGTTATTTAATTTCGAAAATAGCTTTTTAAGTTTATTAAAATTAAAGAACTTGCATTAACCTGTTCAAACTGGTTCTGAATCTCATCAGCTCTTTTTAATTTTTCCTTCACATTTTCCTGACAATCGCTGAAGAAACCGCCTTCTTTCGAAAAACTCGCCAGCTTATCCCGCAATCTTACGTTTTCATTCTCAATCTTTGCAAACAAAAATCAGCTTTTATTCTCAGTTAGTTGATTAAAAAAGTTAAATAAAATATGTACTTGTAAACTAAAATTTTTACAAGACAAAGTCTTCATAAAATTTTCAATCAAACGGACACCATTACACACTGACGAGTCAACTTTTGTGATAAACTTATGACAAACAAGAACCTACATTTTTTAACAAAATAAATAGAGTATTGTGTGTAAATAAATATATCGAGTAGAAAAACAAAATACCATTGAGTGAGCTTGCACTTTTTGCTGGACTTTGCTCTGGAGGCTGGCAATCTCAGCAGTGCTCACCGCCAGATGAGACTTTAGCTCGTTGACGATCTTATCGCTTTTCCCGCGCTTTTTACGAGCTTCTCGCAATTTTTCATCGGCTGCCCGCAAATTTTCAGCGAGCTTTTCAATTTCCACTTTGTCCTTCTTGTTCAAATCTTGCAGTTTTTTGTTTTCTTCAGACGCTTCTTTCAGTTCGCTTTCCGCTTTCATACTAAGTTCTTTGTATTTTTCCATCTGATGCTTGATATCTTCCTTTTCGCTTTGTATCTTGGCACGGACGCATTCGAGCTCATCGCACGCTCCGTTGATTTTCACCTCGGCCTCCTTCCTGCAAATTTCCAGCTCTTCCTCGTGCTTGGCCACCGCTTCGTTCAACTTCCACGCTGATTCGTCGCAGCTGGCTTCGGAAGCCGCCAACTTCGCCTTTGCGTCGTCGCAATCCCGCACCGCTTTCTCCACCTTTTCTTTAAGCTCCTCGTGCTTCGCCGTTCGCTCTCTGACCTCCGCGCTTTTCTCTTCCATCTTTCGATTGAGTGACGTCACTAAATCTTGTTTTTGCTCGACGAATGACGTCATCAGTTCCGAGCTGACGTCGAGCTGGTGACGCAAAGTTTCGACGAGCTCGAGCGCGCTCTCGTCGCGGTCGGGAGAAAATATAGGGAACTTGTGATGCGGCGCTTTCGATTGGTTGTCGCCCACTTCGTTTCCCTCTTCTGGTTGGCTGAAGTTCTTGTTGAAGACCTGCTGGGAGGCGAGTAGGGCGCGAACGACGTTTTTTACTTGCGCCGTTTCCCGCCGGCTGCCATCCAAATCAATCTGCGTTGCTTTGTAGGAAGTTTGCAGTTTTTCGTTGGCTTCCTCGCTTTTCCTCAGCTCTTCGGTCTGGCATTCGAGCACCTAATCATTTAAACTCTATTTTAATCAAAGTTATTTTTTAAAAATCAAAACTTATTTACTTTCTTTTGGTATTAAAGTAAGAAAAATATCCATTTGAGTAAACTGATATTGAATATAAAATTAATACTTTACAGCAGGGTTTCCCAAAGTCACTTTCATAATCACCTCTTTAGGTAAAAAAGTCGCTCCTTAACTAGTTAATTACATTTTTACTTTTCAGTACTACTCGTAGTACCCTGATAGCCAAAATATCCCCCAGGGATTGATATTAAATAAATACGTCTTTGAGAAACCCTGCTATCCAGCTTTAAACTATTTTTTTGTGAAAATTACAAACTTTGGTTTGATGATTTAGTTGATCGAGGATGGTTTGTAGCCTCACTTTAAATTTTTGTTCATCCGACACGAATAAGGAGGTTGTTTGTGAAGACACATCTGAAACCGGTGGACTGTTTGGGACTTCAATCGAATCTTTTATAAATTATAAACTTATAAAGCTGTTATCAGGATTATTTAAAGTTAACATTAGTCTATTTATTTTAAGTTGAACAGTATGATAAAACCTTACAACTAAGATAGACTTATAAACAGTGTTTAAGTTTCTTATAAAATATAGTATGCTAAATTATCAATGTGATTTGATACTAAGCTTAATTTAAGCTGTACAAAACATATATTATCTGTATTTTTTACTTTCAAACATAAATAAGACTAAGTTTATTCAATACTATACTGTTCAAGTTAAAAATATAAAAAGATAAATATATGTTTATCAAATAACAAAAAAAATAAAAATTATATTTTATTTAAATCTGTTATAGTTTTTTTTCTATTACAGTTCTTTAGTTATAATTAAACTCTTATTGAGTATCATTATATAAATTGTTTAAGAGTTTATTTACAACTGAAGAACTCTAATAGAGCGAAACATTGCTTTGAAAGAGATTCTTTGAAACAAATTGTTTGTATTTATTTCCTTGAATCCAAGTTGAAATCTCTAACTGTTACACTTAAATACAAAAGTACACAGTGCATATTTTAATAAGAAATTGAAATTACTATTATGTTTATTTTCATCAAGTTTCAGCCGAGCACTCTCAACTTCCAGCTTCAAACTTTCTACTTGACTCCATGCATATTGGTTCTTGGTTGATAGAATTTCTATTTCTTCCTTTAAATTGTATTACTTATTTTTAAAACTTTAATCGAACTATATTTGTGTAAATAAACTTGTATATATTTGTACTTCTATTTCGATGGGCTTGAAGTAGAAAAACAAGACTTAAGCTTATGTCAAATATTAGCTAGAAGCCAATTTATAAATGTTTCACAAATAAGTTTAATAAAATATATTAAAATAATATTTAACTAACACATAATTTTAAGACAATATAAAATATACTTAATAAGAGTCTCAAAATATAAAAAATACATTAAACTATGAATTACACAACCTTTTCACCACTTCTAAAAATATTCTGAGACAAAAAACTTAATAATTAAACTAACCGTAAGCGCTGCATTTTCTGCAACTTGAAGATCTTTCTCAACTTGAAGCTGGTCGATCTCTCTCTTCGATCTCACTAAATAGCTCGTATCTTCACTGTTGTCCTGATTAAACATTTTTTATAAACATTTTCTTTTTATAACAAAAAAAGCACTAGACTGCACCGTACGTCCACCAAAAAAATTCTGCGATCTGGCCCTTATTAAGACCTGTCAGACAGACAAAGTCCCGAACTTTGCGTGATTTGTTTTTGATGGTCGTACAGTAAAGTCCAGTGCTCATTGTATGAAGGACAAAACATTTTAGCTTTGCTAAACATAGCTGGAGATTGCTACCAATCCAACAAAAAAAAATTATTTCAGTTTCTACACATAAGAAAACAAGCCTAACTAACTTATTCTATTGTCAGAAGGGTTTTTGCTGAATTCAAATACCATTTGCTGCATAAAATAACTATATTTTTGTGTTTTAAACAATTTCTATAATTTAAGCTTTTCGAACTGTATCTTTAATGAATAACAACTTGGTAATCAACTATTCTTCAAAAGTGTTATATACAATATAACTTTTGATAAAAATTTGAAGATAGATTTCTAGAAACTTTAAGTATATAAATTTAACAAAGTGAAAAATATAGTTATTTTAAGTTGCAAATGGTCTTTGATTAACTTATAGTTTATTGAAAAGTTTATTGAAAAAGTCAAAAAATTATTAAAAAGACTTCTTATTTGTAAAAAAAAATTATTGTATATGTCAAGCGTAATATAATTATGTTTAATAAAACTCGCGCTTGTTATAATATCTAATAGGTTATATTGTTAAAACTTTTACATATAACACAAACATGCATACTTCAGGGTTGTCAAAAGTTATTATTCTTAATTTCTCAAAATTTTATAAATTTCTTTCAGGTTTTTTAAATTCAACTTTTTTTAGTTATTTTTAGTATGAAATAAAGTTAAAGGTTTCAATCTATCCTAAATAGTATAACAATATTGAAAAGATACTGTAATGCTACATTAAATGTGTTTTATAAAAAATAAAATTCTAAATGATACAAAAAAACTTGTTACAATAGATTTTTTGTACCTACTCGAAATTTCATCATTTTACATACAAAAATTGTGTCCAGGTTTTTTGGCAAATCTAAAATTAGAGTTCTATTTAAGATTCTAAAGTAGTAGTTCTACTACTTTACTAAAGTAGTAAGTTCTAACTAAAGAGTAGTTCTATTTAAGTTTTTCTTGACTTCTTATTTTAAAGTTCATCAAATTATAATTAGATTATAGTCGCAATAAAATTTAGATGCTGATCAAATTATTTTTTGTTTTCCTAACATAAGTTTTTAAACAAGCTACTATGAAAAAGCAAACAAACTAGCTTAAACTACTTGGAAACAAACAATAATTAACAATTATAGTTGAAACAAACAAAATTATGAATGATAAGGAGTTTTTTAAAATTTATAGAAATTAAATATTTTTTAATTCATTTTTAAAGTATTTATTTATGTTTTAAACTAAACAAAATTATATATACTTATATTTAGGTTTCTAAAGTGTTAATTTTTAGTTTCAGTGCTTAAAATATTTATACATTAAATTTTAAAATAGTTAAACTGTTTGTAAACTTTCTTCTCAATATTTCAGTTTTTCTGGTATAATTTGCAGCTTTAAATTTTCAATTAACAAACAATTTTTATATTTGAGATATTTTCAAAGTATTGTCGTGAAGTATTGGTATATAAAAATGAATAACTTTTAATTCAAACTAATGCAAAAAAAAATTATGATAAAAATAGCCTATTATACTGTTGGGCTCAACAAGGAACGTGTTGTTCTATAGAAAAAGTAAAAAGGAGAATGCAAAGAAAACTTGATCGAAGAAAACCAGTTTATCAAGAAAAAATATTTTAAACATTATTCTATTTAAGCTTTGTAACCTTTAGCTGCATAAAACCGAAGTATATAAGGTTATTGTTGTTTATTCAAATTTATCAGTATTTTAAAACAAATTATAATTTATTTCCATTTCATATGGAAAGTTAAAGTTTATCGTTCTGAAATTAACAGAATCATATAATTTTTTACAAAACTTTTGGTAAAGCAATGCATGCAATTTTACAAAGATGTTATTTTTTTTAGAAGTACAAGTTTGTGTAGCTGTTTAATACTATAATAATTATAATAATAAATAGTAGTAAAAATTCCGTTCAAAAATCTTTAGAAAAATAATATCTAGTTATTGAAACTAAATTGCAAACTGTTGTTTAAAATAAAATGTTATTATTTTTTACTAAACATAAATTACCATTTTTTAAGAGAAACGTCATTTGATAATTTGCGTTTAAATTTATGTACTCATAAACTGATTTGTAAAACTATAAGATAAAATATTAAAAAATAGTTTGAAAAATTGTTAGGTTAAACCATATTTAAATAAAAGAGAGTTAGTAAAATACAAAAAGATAGATAGAAACTAAAATGATTGAATTAAATAACTTTTTATAAAAACATATTGAATTAATTAAAATATTTTAAGAATTAATACTTCATAACAAGTAAATTAAAAAATATATTGTTTGTATAAAAAAGCTAAAGCTGTGAGAGTACAATGAGTATGTTTCTTTATCTGTTAAACTTCGGTGGTTTTTAACTATTTATTATTATTTATTAATCTTAAAACTTAAGAAATTATAAGCAAAAGTAAAAAAAAAAGTTTTTGCTGTTAAAGAGATTACGACAATTAAAAAGAAAAAAAATTAAACATTGAAAAAAGGAGAACAGTGATATTACAACAGTTAAAATTTAGTTTTGAAGTAACCATCAAAACTAATTTTTTGAAATAGATAAATTCAATTTAATAACGATTGACTTGTGCACAGCAATCGATAGACGACAAGCATCAATTATTCAAACGGAAAACTTTATACCTTTCCGTTTGAAGCATCTGACGTTGGAAAGCAAAATAAACAATTAAACTCGTATCTTTCGACCATAAGATAAATTTGAGAACTTTTATTTGTGATTGCCGGAAAATTGGTATGATTCGATAAATTTTGAGTTGTCAATAAAAATGAATTATTCAAGCATTTGCAAAATATATAACGTAACAGTTTTATGATAATTACATAATATGAAAATGAGTTCACTAACATTGTCATCTTTCTTTAGAGTCTCACTGTGAGTGGGAAGAGTTAAATTTTCTCTCAAACTTTCTTGAAGTATTCTTATGGTGCTTTGCATTCCCTGCAAATTGTTATAAAAGTTGTAAAAGTGTAAAATTATTTGTTTTTAACTTCAAAGTATTTATTAGTAACAAGACGTAAATATGCATATGTGCATTTTGCGTTGTAACTAAGTAAAAAAATGCTTAATTACAATTTAAGAGAAACATTTATTCTAACTAAGAATTATCAAGTACATGAGATCAACAAGAGTAAATTACTTTTAAAAATGAAATAATTTTTTCCAACTAAGTGTAAATTTACATATGACCTTAAAAACATAACCTTTTAAAGTTTTCAGATTTTCTTAAAAATCTTTAAGCTTAATAAAATAAATTATAAAAGCTAAAAAATTGGTAAGTATGTAATCTTAATCTTATGTTTTTAAAAGACCAATATTACATGTTCAACTATTTTATATGTTTACATACATAAATTCTTTTTGTGAAACACTAAATTAATAATAGTTTATAAGTGTTACAAAAGTGTAGGAAATTTTTTATTAAGTAGTTCGTAAATGGACACTTAAATATCTTTAGAAAAATAGTTTAGACTAATTTCTAAGTACCTAAAAATAATACATTTTTGCCATAAATTTCCATAAAAAACTAAATAAAAAACTGATAAAATGGTCAGAAAATAAAGAATTTCTCCTAGATCCTTTGGAAAACTTAAAGAGTTCAAAAATGATTTATTTTGGTTCTACCAATATATTTATCGTTTCTAGCTAAATTTATTAAACCAGGGTTGCCACAGATCGAGCTGAAAAAAATTTCCTCAACCAAATTCTTAATAAAAACCAATTAAAAAATACATGACCAAAGACTTGAAAGATTTTAATTTATTCCAAAAATTCAAGTAGACCCTTAAAAATTATTAATTGCAAAAGAAAATTTTTTAAGAAAACAATTTTAGTAAATACAGTTTTTAGTGATGATAAACTTTATTATTACGATATGTTCATATCAAATTTTCTGACTATTCCTGCCTTTTTTTCCAAAACCCCTTATTTTTTACTGACTTTTGTCTTTTTTTGTTTTTCCTGACTTTTACTGATTTAACCTTATACTGATTAATTTCATATATTTCTAAAAACAATTTTGTTTAAAAAGTTGAAAATAACACATGGAAAAAACACTAAGATACAACTAAGTATGGCAACACAAAGACTACAAGTCATATAAACTTTGTGTAAATAGATTTTATAGACGATTTTAAACACTATATTTCAATACTAAAGTTAGAAAACAAAGATTTTTCCCAAGAAGTAAGAGTAGTTTTTATCAAACAATTTTTTAATTAAAAATATTTTAAATAAAGGCAATCTAACCCGTTTAAAAGAATAACAGTTAATTAATAAAACCACAAGTGCAACTCAAACCTGAACTTCGTCATTTCTATCTGTTAGTTCTGATTGCAAGAGCAAAACAACTTTCTCCTTTCCGCTCAAAACTTCGTCCTGTTCATGCAGTTTTCTCTTCAGCGACTTTATCAGCTGTTGAATATTAAAAAATGAATCTTATGGGTTTAATTTAACTTTCAAGAAAGCAATTTTTCACAAATTAAAAAGTAAATAAATTTTGCTACCCTTAAAACAAGAAAGTACATACAAGTTGACTTTTCAAAAAATGTCAAGGTCATAAGAAGGTCCAAATTTATTTTTAAAATTATCACTGACTAATATTTGGTATAAACTAAATATATACTATTAAAAATTTTCAAAACTATTATTAGTTTTTGATACATAGTCAGTTTTGTAAAAAAAAACTGGAACAGTAATATGAATAAAAAATTTCATAAAGTGGTTCATTAGGCTTCTGAGGGCCATTTTAGCAGTCAGGGAGCAATAAGGTGCAAATGGGGCTGTGATAAGTAAAAGGCCATAAGGCGGTAGTTAGGTACAATTCACGATAAATACAAAACTCACACTAAATTTTCCAGGGTTTGTTATCAGTGAGGGTGTCAACTTACTATTCTAAATATTCTAAAAAAAGGGCGTTTATGAAAATAAGTTTAAGAAACTCTGTAATAGACTAAAACTAAACCTAAGTGAATCTTTAAGAAATATTCGCATGGTTACAAAAATCTCAATGCATTAGTTTTTAAATAAAAACATTTATGTCAAAATTAAAAAAAAAATATCTATTTTTCTTTAAAAAGGGAAAACATTACTTAGAATTAACTAATTTTTAACATATAAATAACTTTTGTTATTTTATAAAGGGTGGACCGGAAAGTTTTAAAAATTAGGTTTAAAGGCGAAAAAAAAGACATACAAAACGTATGTCTGCAAAATAATACATGTTTTAAAACACGGCCTTTAAAAAAAATTAACAACTAAATAAACTTTGCTGAAAAAAAATATTGTAAAACACAAAATTCTTCAATTATCAAACAAACAAAAACCTGTTCATTTAGAACTGCACTGTCTTGCAAGTCTTCCCAATTCGTATCTTTCTCTCTTTTGATTTGTAAAATTTGCTCTTCCTTCAAAGCAACAGTTTCTTCTTTGTCTCGTAATTTGCTTTCAAGTCTTTCAACCTAAAAATAATTAACTTTTAATTTATATAAAATTCAGGCAAAGCGTTTCAGAATTCAGCTAAAAACTTGAGTAAAAGCAAAGTATATTGTGAAATTAATTTATTTTTTTCCTAAAACAAATATAATATTTAAAAAATCAACAGAATCAGCTACAACTATAAATTAAACTTATAAGACAAAAAATATAATATTAAAAAAATACAACATTTAATTATAACATTTTTATTGTACTTTTTTAACTAAAAACTTTATCATTCAAATTCATTGTACAGAAAAACTATCAAATTTGTTTTAGTTTCATTTGATCGTCATAAAACTTTAAGAAAAAACACGTGCCTCCAGAGTTAAGAAGTTAGTTTTTGCGAAACTTGTGAAAGCCGTAAAACCAATAAAAACCGAACTTACTTGTCTGTTGAGGTCTTCTACCAGTGAGCTGGTTGCCGACTCTCCTTCGAAATCCTCCATCACGCACCTGATCCTTTCCTCCTGATCAGTCAGCCTCTTTTCCAGGTGCCCAATCAGGTTCTGCTGGTTCTGTTCAGCCTCGATCAGGTGCTCTCGCTCTTCCTTGTATTTCTGAAAAATTGTTTTTTTAAATTACAATAAAGTTCAATAAAATAAATATTACTTTAAGATGTTTAGCTCACAAAAAAAAAATTGCTGAAGAAATTTTCTAACAATAATAAAAAGCAGCAAGTTACTTGTAACTCTTTAGAGACATTTTGAAAGCTGCTGTTTGAGTCGTCAACGGCCGACATCAAGTCTGCAATTTGCTGATCTTTTGAAATGATTGCCGAGTACAAGTCTTTTACCACAGAGGAGTTTTCCTGACAAAATTTTAATAGTTCTTATTTTAGCACGCACTGTTTGAACAGCATTATAATTTAAACTATTTTTTGTTTTGAACAATAAGGCCAAAAACATTTTCATAAATAACTCAGTTTCAAAAAAAAAAAACTACATGCAGAATAAGTTCCACAGTTATAAAAATTAGAGTCATATGTGATTTTATTTAATTTTTGCTAGTTATATAATGGCTTTCTTTAAAGCAATTACCTAAAGAAAGTTCTTTTATAATTGGTAGATGTTAAGTTTAACAATAGGTTTAAAAAGATTACAAACTTACTCAGAAAATGTTTTCCTGTCTATAATAATTTAGAAAAACAAAAAATTAGTAAGTAACATAAGTAACATGCTAAGTTTGGAAAATAAAATATATTTAGAATTCATAAAGTAAAAATAAGTTTACATCTAACTTTATACCAATTTGCACAAATAGGTTAATCCTAAAAATTCTAAAGTAAATTAACTAGTGGTTTACTTACAGTAAAGAACTTAAAATTTACTTATTTTAAAAGTAGGATAGTATTAAAAAACTATATCGAAAAAAAAATTGTCACCAAAGGTAAATTAACAACAAACTAACTGCCAGAGATGCAATGTCAATTCCTTGATTATTAGATACTTGATGGACATGCTGGTTTAAATCATTATAGCGCTGACTAAATTCTTCTTTGAGAAGCTCAAACTTTCTTTCCTGTATGTAGAATATTTTTTTTAGTTAAATTTTTTTAAATAATGAAATCAAAGTGTTTAAAAACACATATAATTTTATTCCCACAATATATTATATGATTACCCATAGAGTTTTATTTTACTTTTTGATATCTAGTATAAAAATAATGATTTTTTTTTTGCTTTGCTTACATTTTAAGACCAATTTAATGGTCTTAAAACTTTTGTTGCTTTTACCTGTTTTACATCTTCACAAATCTCACTTTACTAATCTTAATGATCTTTTAGTGTCCTTTGTTATTTAGAGTAACAAGTTAAACTAAACAAAATAATGAAAAGAATAATGCTACACTTTCATAAATAATAAAATTATATACAACTTTGAAAAATTTATCATATTGCTTGTAACACTAACTTTTAATCAAATTAGCTTTAATAAAACATTAAAAAACTAGTGATCCACAAATCAAAAAACTAGGATCCATATTTATTTTTTCAAATAAAATCAAAAAAAAAGTTTGTGGATCTAGTCAGGGTTGCCAAAAACTTTTGAATTTTTTTTCAGGTATTCTGAACACCTTTAAAGTTTTTCAAAAATCATGTTTTTTGGTTAACTTTTAGTAAAAAATAACATTTAAGGCAAAAAAAACTGTCTCAATTAGTATAAAAACATTTAAAAGATAATGTAAAGCTATTTCAAATATTTTCTAAAAAAAAGAACAACAAATTTTTTTGTTATCTTTTGATAGATTTTGTGTATCTTATAGAAATTATCGTAATCATAAATCGTAAAAATTCCAGGTTTTTTAGTGATTTTTGTTTGAAATTTATCAAATTCCAGGTTTTTCCAGTTTTTTTGCTTAAATTGACAAGTTCTACAATTTTCCCTCCAAACTCCAGGTTTTATGGCAACCCTTGTCTAGTGAATTTTTATTATATAAAAAAATTACTAAACTTAATTCTATCAATTAAGCTTTTTTATTTACAAAAACAAACCTTTTAGGAGTTTAAAATACTATTGTTTTAAAATGACTCACAGTGCTTATTCACTTATCCGGACACGTTGGGCAAGATTTTCTGTAAACGTGTCCGGATAACTAAAAATCCGAATAACAACAAATATCAATACTTTCATGTAATAATATAACTGCTGCATATTATGCAATGCATAATAAAAGTGTTATAGTAAAAACAAATACACAGTAACTGTGAATAATATATAATAAAATGATAAATAATAAAAGAAATTTTTTAGGTTAATTTGTTTATTTTTTTAAGGTAGAAAAACATCAGACTTTCTAACCCTCTGCAACGATATACGTTTTTTGAGAGTCAAGCAAGTAAAATTCATCATTTGTAATATAATAACTTTTGTAGTATAATAGAATTAATAACTTTAGTAATACTGTTTGAATTTAAATCAAAAATAAAATAACTGTTATACATTCATTTTCTAAAAAAACACAGAATTTAATTACCTATAAAAAGAACTTTGAAAGTTTAAATAAAACACTAAAATTTATGTTTCAAATAACATTGTTTTTAAAATTTCTTAACTAAATTACTTTACATGCAAAGGTTTTGAATACTAAACTAGTTTTGAACAAAAATAGAATGTAATCTTTACAGTATTATTACGTCATAATGTTAAACAAAATTGTAGAATTTATAAAATCACTTAAATTTATTTTATAGCATTAAAGCTTAACTATTTGAATCATACAAAAATGTAAGTGTTTGATATTGAAATTTTTTTGAACTTTCTTGCGACCGAAACTGTCCAAATAAGTGAGCGTCCGAATAAGTGAATAAGCACTGTACTTGAAAGTAAATAATCGAAAAAAAAAAAAAAATTCATGCTTAGACTTCAGAAACCTAAAATTTGCTGAAAAGACCAGATCTGGTACATCACTTCAAACACTGAACTTTTAATGTCTTTCACTTAAAAATAACTTCATAGTTGAAAAAAGAATAATATTAAACCTATTACATAAACTTTTAGTATTATCAATAACATCTTTAAAACTATGCTTAAACCCTAAAGCAAATTAAAAAGTGGCTTAATTTGATGCATTAAACTAAGTAAATATTGTGGGAAATAAATTTGTGATAAATATGGCTATTATAAACACACATAAAAAAAAATTAACGGTGAACAAAAGTATCATTGAAAAAATTTACAGCTTTAGGAATTGAAAGCTTTTTCATACAGTTTTAAATGTTACTTGAAAAGTTGATTACTTCAAAACAAATATTTTAAGTTAAAAATTTTTACAAAACATAAAAATAAAAGAAAATGATGATTTTACTGACCTGTTGGCATGGCACTATTAAGCAAAAATACAATTTCAAACTTAAATAACCTTTATTTTTCGTACAGTTTTTAAACTTTAGAAACATGTTTTAAAGCTAGGACTAATTGAAGTAAAATTTATTGACACCAAGTCATTACTACAATAAATTTATACCATTAAAAGTAAACTAACTTGATCTTTTAATGCAAGTCTTTTCTTTTCAAGAGTTTTCTCCTTTTCTTCAATATTCTTTTGTTGAAATAACAGTTTATTTTTAGAATTTTGTAAATCAGCAGTTTTTCTTGACTCCTAAAAACGTTCAAAACTTAAGTTAAAATCATTTATAACTGATGGTTAACAATTTAAAATTAATTTTGTCTTAAAACTAGCAAGATATTGTTTTTCTTAAACAAA